>NW_013668343.1:88193-97106 GCF_000517525.1 Limulus polyphemus | reverse complement strand
GCCACTGGGGGGAACCCTAGATTAGATTTTGCTTGGTTGATTCATCGCTCAGTTCTCAGCTTGCGAACAGTGCACGTGTTTATAACGAACTGACACATCGATCTTCAACGAGTACGTCACCAGAAAATCAATTTTCGACTATTGTTTTGGGCAGTTCAGTTTTCTCGTAAATTTTAGAGAGAATATTTTTGATTCCTGTTTGTTTGCTTTTTAAGTGAGAAAATGTTTGAATAAAACAAACTCTTTGTCGTTCTGAAACCGGGTTCATTATAGCTTCAACAGAAGTGGTTTATTTTTCAATATGTATGAAATGTACATTTATCTCTGGAACAAGGCCATCAAGCAGAATTTTGTGTATACTAACAATTATTTGTCGTACCGTTCAACCAGAAACCCAGATTTTGCTTATTGCTTGTACTATTGAATCTTATTAGAAACCAGATTTCCAGATCTTACTGACAACCATATAACCGGATTTTACTGACAAGTTAAAATTATCTTAATAGATATCAGATCCCCAGATTTTATTGACTAATTGTACTGTTCAACCTTATCAGAAACCAGAATTCACTGATTGCTTGCACCGTTAAACCTTGTTAGATACCAGATTAACATATCTTACTGACAATTGTTCATTCTAAGATGGTGTTACGTGATGACGTTCATAATTCACTGATCCCACAATGATTAATTAGTTTTTTTATTATTATTCAAAGTACCAAAACAAATTTCGAAAAATCAGTGTTTTGGGGGCATCATAATTTCATTTCAGAATTGGAACATATCTGCCTAATGCGAAAAAAAGCTGAAATTATAGCTTAAGTTTTAATCTTAAAATGTTATATTTTTAACACAAGGTCATTCAGAGCACTACTTCTCGCTCTGTCAGGTGTCTCTTCTCCAGGTACAGGTTATAGAAAGGTGGTGTACATGTTGGAGTGCACACAGTATAATTAGTGCACGCTCATTATAATTAGTGCACACTCAGTATAATTAGTGCACACTCAGTATAATTAGTGTACACTCAGTATAATTAGTGCACACTCAGTATAATTAGTGCACACTCAGAGGCGTTCTAATTTATCAAAGATAATATACATATGGTTCGCCGGTGGGTTAGCGGCAAGTTTATGGACTTACAACACCAAAGTCCGGGATTCGATTACTCGCGATGAGATAGCCCATTGTGTAGCTGAAAAGTTATAATTAAAATTATATCTTCACGATTATTCATAAAGTGTCATGATTTTTTTCCCTTGTCTATGATAATATTTTTACATCTTATAGTGTGCCTAATTGTCGGTAAAAAAAGTCTTAGATTTATTTATATAGCCGAGTTTTACCGTTGTAACATTTTCTTATCCACATCGTTCAGAAATTTCACTTGTCTTTTAAAGTTTCTACTCATCATTATTTGTTTTGTAACAAGTTTCTTGAATGATTCTATACACACTTAGTTTTATACATGATGTTCCAAAGGTGATTTCCATCTCTCTTTTTTATTTCAGATAAGTGACTGATTACGGAGCTGTTAGAGCATAAGAAGATCCAGTTAATCCATTTCAGATAAGTGACTGATTACGGAGCTGTTAGAGCATAAGAAGATCCAGTTAATCCATTTCAGATAAGTGACTGATTACGGAGCTGTTAGAGCATAAGAAGATCCAGTTAATCCATTTCAGATAAGTGACTGAATACGGAGCTGTTAGAGCATAAGAAGATCTAGTTAATCCATTTCAGATAAGTGACTGATTACGGAGCTGTTAGAGCATAAGAAGATCCAGTTAATCCATTTCAGATAAGTGATTACGGAGCTGTTAGAGCATAAGAAGATCCAGTTAATCCATTTCAGATAAGTGACTGATTACGGAGCTGTTAGAACATAAGAAGATCCAGTTAATCCATTTCAGATAAGTGATTACGGAGCTGTTAGAGCATAAGAAGATCCAGTTAACCCATTTCAGATAAGTGACTGATTATGTTGTTGTCAAAGGATAAGATCTAGTTAATCCATTTCAGATACATGACTGATTATGGAGCTGTCAAAGCATAAGAAGATCTAGTTAATCCAAATTACAAGGACAGCACGAGGAATACATTCTGAAAGATTCGTTGAAGTGGCTGTGATTCCAGACTTTTCTGACACCCTGTATTCTGGTAAGCTTCAGGCGCTAAAATTCGGAATTCGATCCCCGCGGCAGAAAGAGTGCAGAGTTTTAAAGGAGAAGTACTTTGTGCAAATTCATGAAAGACAATCACATCAGCATAGTAGTGATTAAAGAATTAAAAAAAACATACCAATCCTGATTAGTCTCGACAAGCCAAGCTTGTCTTTATCAGGGGACGGAGATAGCACATTCATTGGTTTTACTCCAACAAGCAGCAAAGTATGCAGAAGGTAAAGAAAATAGCAAGATACAAAGTTGTTTACATTCCTCTTCGTTTCGAGATTTTTCTCACGCGCACAACAACAAGAAGTAGCGCCGTTTGTATACTAATCCCACCAACAAAAAATTCCTTAAGTTGTCACTGACAGCATCGTTCGATAGCTGTAACATGTGATGTTACAGCTACGTTAAGAAATCACGAGTTACACACATAGCTGGCCTTAGACTCTACAAAGCCTATTGAGAATGCAATGTTACAAAGTACCACTAATACCTAGGTAATATATTTGTTTGTTAGTCACACTGAGCTATCTGCTGTGTCGACCGCGGGGAATCGAACCCCGGATTTTAACGTTGTATGTTCGTAAACTTACCGCTGTCCCACCAGGGGGCCCCAAGTGGCGCAGTAGTATGTCTGCCGACTTATAACGCTAGAAACCAGGTTACGATACCCGTGGTGGGCAGAGCACGGGTAGTCCTTTGTGTAGCTTTTCCCTTAACTACAAACAAACGACCCACCGGGGGAAACATCTAGGTAATCCACACAGTCTTAACTCCACAGCAATTAACACAGTGTTAACTCTACAGTAATCAACACCCCGTGGAGTTAACACTGTGTTGATTACCGTGGAGTTTAGACTGTGTTGATTACTGTGGAGTTAACACTGTGTTGATTACTGTGGAGTTAACACTGTGTTGATTACTGTGGAGTTAACACTGTGTTGATTACCCAAATGTTAAGACCGTGTTGATTACTGTAGAGTTAACACTGTGTTGATTACTGTAGAGTTAACACTGTGTTGATTGCTGTGGAGTTAACACTGTGTTAATTGCTGTGGAGTTAACACTTAATCAACACAGTGTTAACTCCACGGTAATCAACACAGTGTTAACTCCACGGTAATCAACACAGTGTTAACTCCACGGTAATCAACACAGTGTTAACTCCACGGTAATCAACACAGTCATATACTTGGCGGCAAATAAAGTTTAGAGTTAAGAAGTTTAAATTCATACTTAATTCGTTTTACTACGACTCGGCATAGCTCTGTATCACAACCCCACCCCCCCTCCTCAGTGGCACAGCGGTATGTTTGCGGACCGAGAACGCTAGAAACCGTGTTTCGATACCCGTGGTGGACAGAGCACAGATAACCCATTTCGTAGTTTTAGCGCTTAACTATAAACAAACAAACTGTATCACTACAGCTGTTATAGAATACGTTGAAATTCATTGAATTCCAGTTTGGAAAATGACCTTGTAGATATATTAAACATTCTTTCTTATGACTTCCTCCCACCCACCCCCTTTTTTTTTTCGAACTTACAACTTACAATAACGATCATTACAAATCCTGTTGGCTTTACTTTCGGAGTAGGAATCATCCACGATATACAAGGGCTGGTATCGTTTAGTAAGACCGTAACTTCTATTAACCTATCATGGCTGCCTTATTTATCTTTATTTTCTCTGACAGCTGGCACAAGTAGATTGATGGGAAACAGACGTGATTGGGGGCGGGTTAGCTTTAATAAAGCGACCTCTGTGAAATTTGAGATAAGAGTTGACAAACCGATGAAATCGAAAATAAAATGAAAATTTGAGAAGATTAGGTATTAAGCGTGACAAAAGATGGCTTGATCGTATTTTCCGGGTGGCGGCAGGCGTAGAAAGATAACAATAACTTTATTCCTTCATTGTCTCTTTTTTGTCTCCTACCACCCCCACCCCTTATTCTTTATCTGTCATGTACTTATCAAATTAACTAGAGGTCTACAGCAACAATTGCGTACAGCTGTATAGATAGAAAAGGGCTTGTTGCGTAGTTCTTAACTTCTCTATAAGATGTCTTTATACTTCCTAATTTTCAGTTTAATTAACTGATATAAGAATTCAGTCAGAATTGAAAACTAAAGCCCAGCTATTATATATATATATATATATAGTTATGAAAACTAAAGCTAAAACTATTAGAGAAACACACAAAAAAACAACGTCCGTCTTATCTTAAAAAGAAACTTTTGGTGTCATAGTTGTCGCCGTCATTTCCGGCATTCTACAAATCTGTTGTTTTCTTTACCTGGTTCTTTAAAAAAAAAAAGTTCTTATGTCGGAAATGAAGACTCTAATCAGACTCCTACCGATAAACGTCTAACCCTACGTTCCTCTTAGAATTTTTAACTTTCTTACACAAAAAAGTCACATGGCTCTTTGTAATCTAACCCTATAAGAGACCTAAAACTAACAGCAAGTTAGAATAGTTATTGACTAAATTAATTTTCTTCTTGACTTCACTAAGTGAGGAGTTTCTTCCAACGAAAACAAACAATCTTTGTTCAACACCACGTGAATTGTACGCATGTGTGCACATCACCTTATTTTAAAATTTATACACAATTCTAGGTTTCAGTAGTCCTAATGTTACTTAAAAAAAATAGTAAACTATTCTTTGTTCTCTTACAGTTACAATTCATAAGTACAGAAACATACCAGACACTGCATTCCTTAACGACTTGGATACGCCTGACTTCCTAGCCCTTAGGCTTACTGTTCTGTTATGTGTGTTTGTTTGTTTGTAATTAAGCTTGTTTGTTTGTTTGTTTGTTTTGGAATTTCGCGCAAAGCTACACGAGGGCTATCTGCGCTAGCCGTCCCTAATTTAGCAGTGTAAGACTAGAGGGAAGGCAGCTAGTCATCACCACCCACCGCCAACTCTTGGGCGCTACTCTTTTACCAACGAATAGTGGGATTGACCGTCACATTATAACGGCTGAAAGGGCGAGCATGTTTGGTGGGATGCGGATTGTGAGTCGAGCGCCTTATCCACCTGGCCATGCCGAGCACTGTAATGAAGCACAAAGCTACACAATGGGCTATCTGTGCTCTGCCCACCACGGGTATCGAAACCCGGATTCTAGCGTTGTAAGTCCGCAGACATACCACTGGGGGGGGGGGCGTTCTATCATGAACGAAATGAAAAATATTTAATTTTTCTCACGTATAAGTTTTGTGTAAGTAATTTTTACATGGAATTCAGAGTTAAAACTCCACAATTTTAAAAAAAAAGTACTTCGGTTGTTAACCTATCTTTGAAGTAATATTACATATTTATATTTCCAAATATTGTTAGTAGTAGCATTGTAATTTAATTATAAACACGCTGATCCGAACAAGATTTAGCGTTTAATTCTAAAAGAAACGAATCTGGAAGAAGAAAAAAAAATGTTTCTGACGTAGCTTACAAAAACAAAAAATGTTTCTGACGTAGCTTCGTTAAGTTGTTCACTCACAAACGAACCTATTTATTTGTTAATTTAATTTTTTCACCAAAACGTGTATATCAGTGAGGAAAGTATAAGTCACCCAAACACCTAAAGTATTTTAGTTTATTAGTGCGAGTTATATATATAAACCAAACAAATGAGTTTGAACCTGGAAATATCAGGTTAACTATGATATAAAAAATAGTATTGCGCCCTAACCACTAGGCCTAACGATAAACTAATCAGAATATCATTTTTTTTTGAGAATAGGGATCAAGTCTTTAGGATTGTAGGATCCAAGGTTCGAACTGTGATGTTGCTGAACATGTCAATCGTGGGCGTGTTACTTAGAGTTATAATAGAATAGGCATTCCCTTTATTCGGTTCAAAGGGCCAGGGCTGGACAAAACTCTTGTGGTAGTGAATTCTGATGACTTACTACCCTCCACCTGATCAGTATTCAAAATTAAAAAAAAAGGATTACCTGGACATTGGGGGTCTCTGACGTGGTTCAGGTTTTGTAGAAGGTAACTTTCAGCTATAAAATTTCAATTCGTGCAGAACTTGGCCTTTTAGCTTATGGACTGCTTACTCTTGTTTCAGGCTGTGAAAAAAAATAACCTTTGATTATTAACTACGATACAAAAAACATCCCAAACGAAAAATCAAAATCACTTTGAAAATCGGTGTTTGACGGTTTTAAACGTAAAATACTACAATCTCTGTGTTTCGTAACAATCAAATTGAAGATGAGTTTGAGGCTTGGTACTGAAAGGTGAACACATTCGACTGATTTTGACTTTTATTGCTGAAAGACGATTGTTTGTAGAGTCGGTACAGGACAGAGTAGTTTTAGCGAAGTAATCGTAAGACGTTATAACACAAAACCTTGAGGATTTTTGTATTTGGTTGCTATTATAAAAATAAATCAATTGAATAAGCTTCATGTTACCCCCTCTCAAAGAATGCCCCCTAGTGGCACAGCGGTATGTCTGCGGACTTCCAACTCTAGAATCCGGGTTTCGATACCCGTGGTGGGCAGAGCACATGTAGCCCATTGTGTAGCTTTGTGCTAAATTACAACCACCTCCCAAAAAAAAAGTTAGGGGGAAGCATTAACCGACTTTTAATGGTAATTTCTGATTGTTGCAATAGCTTCAAAATTAGATACTTTCGAACTGCAAATTTTTTGAATCATTTTGTAAAAAAAATATATATATAATTTCCAATTAGACAATTATCGAGAAATCGTTGTTATCTTAATAATAGGTATATAGGTCCCACCTTAATGTTTGTTCAAAAATTGCACCGTTATTTCAGTAGTATTTCGAGGAAAAGGTTTGGATTCAAACTTTTCCGGAATCATTTAATGAAGGCTTACAGCTGTTCAATCAAATCTGTCATGCGTCAGTGAGAACTGTGTTAAAACCCAAGATAAAAGACAGTTTTGTTCACATGGGATTACTAGAATCAGAAAATAATGGAGGGGGGTGTGTAGTGGCGTTATGCCAATAGGCCACGAATGGGCACGCCCCCACTCCCAAATGATTTCCATACACTGTTTTAATAGTCCCAACTTATAAACGTATAAATATCTGGTTAAATATGATCAAACTATTTGTCAGTATTGGAAACCAATATGTTAAAGTTAGGGCGGAAGTTTAATAATATGGTAAGTAAAAGACCCCCCCCCCCACTTATTATTATCTGTATTATTATTATCAACCCCTCCCCACACACACTGATAATGAAAGTACTTTGTTTTCTGATTGTGTCACCACCAAAAAAAAAAAAAGACTGCATGACGTCATTGAGGGGGACTGTGCTTACTATAGTATTTTTTGCACACAGATCTGTAGAAGAGAGTTTGTTTGTTTCTATTTAAGCACAAAGCTACAAAATGGGATATATGTACTCTGCCCACCACGGGTATCGAAACCAGGATTCTAGCGTTGTAAGTCCGCAGACACACCGCTGTGCCACTGGAGGGGACGTAGAAGAGTTTGTTGGTTTGTTTTTAATTATGCACAAAGCTATAAAAGGGCTATCTGTGCTTTGCCCACCAATGGTATCGAAACCCGATTTCTAGCGTTGTAAGTCCGCAGACGTAGTAGAAGAGAAAACTTTATTTCTGGGTTTCTGAAGAAATATATAGTAAAACACTACGTTTCTCCGCCTATCACGAAGTCTAATATTCCAAGGTCACTCGTTCTTTAAGGATTCAAGTCACGTGTTTTTTTTACTGTGAGATTGAAAAGAGCAGAAAGCCAGTATGTTTTTTTTTGTTTTTATTGGTATGGCAGGAAGATCCGAGAAAAAAGTAATCTTCTAGACGGTAGCAACTTAGACTAAACCGGAAAAAAAAAAAAAACCTTACAGGCAATTTATCGAGAGTGAACGTGAATGCTTGGTGAACGAAGATGGTAGTTTTTTTTTTGAACTCCTGGAATGTTGATAATGTCACGAACAAGGTCATTCAATATCATTAGAGGTTGATTGTTCGTTGCTGTAGCGTATAAGGTTATGTACATCACGATTCCGACATGTTTTCCTTAAAATTCGGTGGAATTTTACTTGATGGCAGAAAAGAAACAAGCAAACAGAAAAAAACAAAAAAAAAACGTTCGACTGATCAATTCCTGTTCCGCACAAATATAAAGCACACTCTTTTTCAGGCCCTCTAGCGTTTCAAAAACAAATCAATTCGTAATATATTGATCTAGAAGGCCCTGGTAGCAGAATCTTTTTTTAAGTATGCTGTGAAGCTAGAAACGGATCAGGATGTAGAAAATGTGGAGGAAATGGAGTTAACTGGCCCTTAACACTTCAGGCTTAAAGTCAATTCTTAAGTACAGCTAACTTAAGTGTTTTAGGCTTAGCTGTTTAGGCTTAGTGTTTATTTTGTGTTGTCTAACATTACTTCCGTGTTATCTTACCAACATGTCGTTGTTGTTTGAGAAGAAAAGTTCAATAAGGAAGTTTCTTAGTAAGAAGCAATGCTATGAGCACTTAAACTGAACGATTAATTTTGATTGGACGGCTAAACTGTCAGGTCAGAGACCTCTAGGATTCAGGTAGAGAGCCCTAATTTTGATTGGACGGCTAAACTGTCAGGTCAGAGACCTCTGGGATTCAGGTAGAGAGCCCTAATTTTGATTGGACGGCTAAACTGTCAGGTCAGAGACCTCTGGGATTCAGGTAGAGAGCCCTAATTTTGATTGGACGGCTAAACTGTCAGGTCAGAGACCTATAGGATTCAGGT
>NW_013668343.1:78913-87293 GCF_000517525.1 Limulus polyphemus | reverse complement strand
TCCACATCATACTTATCCAGGTGTTAAATTTAAGGCGGTATGCAAGTTAAGCCTCTTCCTATATCGTTTATTCCACATCATACTTATCCAGGTGTTAAATTTAAGGCGGTATGCAAGTTAAGCCTCTTCCTATATCGTTTATTCCACATTATACTTATCCTGGTGTTAAACTTCTTTATGCTTAGAAATCTGTTGACTGTCTAGTAGCCAGAGAAGTTACGATACAGTTTAGAAGCGGGTAATTATTATTGCAGAGCCAAAGTGTTTCATTTACGTGCATAAAGATTTTTTTTCTTCTTTCTTGTTTTTCCTATATTCATTTCATTCTCTCGTAAGCAAATATTTTCGAACCTCCTGTTATTACGATACTCCTACCAAAATGTTCGGCATCAGTGAACCTGAACACTCGTGTAACCATAGTACTGGAATTAGTTTCAATATTATCTGACACTTTACGCAAGCTTCGATACCAGAAGAAAACAGTTTCAAAGCCTGTTTGTTGTTCAGCACGTTGGCTACAATGTTACTTCCTGTACAAGCTAAAACTGTACATTCGGGCCTAAGAAGAAAACCCGATACAAAAGATGACCTTGAGGGAATGGTTTCTTGATGACGATCCCTGAAGAAGGTTTATTAAAGAGACTTTGTGGTCGTGGAATAGTAAAACAATTATATATATATAAAACCAAAGAAGAGACTTGTGATCTCCTAACAGTGAAGGAATCATATATCCAACTAAAAAAAATATGTAATTACATATCCAATTAAAAGAAGGGACTTAGTGATCTACAGTGTTAATGTAATTACATATCCAACTAAAAGAAGGGACTTAGTGATCTACAGTGTTAATGTAATTACATATCCAACTAAAAGAAGGGACTTGGTGATCTACAGTGGTAATGTAATTACATATCCAACTAAAAGAAGGGACTTGGTGATCTACAATGGTAATGTAATTACATATCCAACTAAAAGAAGGGACTTAGTGATCTACAGTGGTAATGTAATGTTATAGGTTCAACCTATTCTTCCAAGTAGAAGTTATGTTCTAGTTCTACAAACCCCAACACGAATCGACACACTAGCAGTATCAAAGGTCATGGAATAGAATTTCACATGATCATAGCAATGAAAACACCGAGTAGTTGTCATCCACGCGGTTTAATATTTCAAGAATGGGGCTATGCAACTAACCAATGTAGAACTACGTTATTCTGGCCGACTTGTTTGACTTGGCCTACTATGAGAGGGGATGACACATATTTCTAGATAAGATCAGGCTAATAGTGAATCGATATTAATGTCCAGTTTCTTGAACTTAAATCTCCAAGAGATTATATATTTGAGTAGCACCTTTTGGTCTGTTTGGTTTTGAATTTCACTCGTAGCTATCCAAAGGTTTATCTGTGCTAGCCGTCGCTAACTTGGCAGATAAAGCAGCTAGTCAACACCACCCACCACCAACTCTTTGGCTACTCTTTTACCACACGAATAGTGGGATTGACCATAACATTATAACGCCTCCTTAACCACCAGGTCATGCGAGGCCTGTAGCTCCTTTTAAACATTACATACGAGGTACTGAAGCGTTTAAAGTAATTGTAGTAACGCCGGTATCACGACCTCTTCCGTTACTGTTGTATCGTTTAATATTCCTGTCATTGTGCTACGTTTATGCCTATGTGTTACCGATAGGTAGAGTGTCAATAAAGTTGTTTTTTCTTTAATTTCTTTACGATGAATTATTATGACTGTTGCTATTTAACTTGGTATTTTAGAATTTTCAACTGAACCAAACCTTATGCGTTACTTGGCCTAAACGCAGAGTGGACGTGTCCAATCACCGTTTTTTTTTCTTTTGGAAAACGACATTTTTCATGCCCTTGTCTGCAATATTACTTGTATTCATCAGTGATTCTTGGATGGTTTCGATCCCATACAGTTCATTAACTATTTTCTGTAGGCTATATGATCAGCCAGAGGGAACCCCTCCCCGAAGGTTCATGCTATCGCTAGTTTAGAAATGCTGACCAGACAGAATCAGCTGCCGCCTATGTTTAACGCCAGTCGCGGTTCGAACGCCGACTACTAGACCATGCCTTGCTCTGGTGGGTAATACCACAGCCCTGAATGCTTGGAACAAATTGTGATTTTTAAGAGATTACAGCAGCGTTTTAAGCAAGTGCAAAAAATACCTGTTTCAAGCTTGGATCCAGCTCCCATACTTTGGAGGGGGGACAGTGGAGGTTTTGTTGACTCTTCTTAGCGATTAAAAAAACAAAAAACATACGAGTTTTCCAAATCGACAGTATGATTTTTTAAACCGCTTGGGAAATTAGCTTGAGTGAAATTTGGGGACGCACGCCCCCTTAGCGCCGGCCCTGATCTGTTGAACTAGGAGGATGCGTAACGACATATTTAACGTGAGGGATCGACCTAAAATACGTTTTTATAAATAGTTATCCACCACGTGTAATAGAATCGTTGTTGCACCTCTTCATGTATGAGTTGAGATTTTAATTTTAGAATTACTCATGTATACGCATTTATTTTTAATTCAATCACAGATGGCACCACCATTACTTGCACGTTCAACAGCAGTAACTTCATAAGTATTGTAGGATATATTCCTGACCCTCTTTTTTTTTTTCTCTCTCCAAGATATCAAAAGTATATAGCCAATGTGATTAATAAATGCCTTTATTTGATTGTGTAGAATAATTAACATGAGGGTTAATAATGTCCTGGGCTGAGATACTTCGCAAAAACTCTGGGTACATAATATAGATTTGTTGGAAGTCGAAAGGTTAAACATGGCCGAGTAGTCATTTGTGGATACTTCGCAACTGATGTACCAGTTATCTCTGAATGTTATCGTTTATGAAGGAGTTCAACTTTAGATTTCATTCCCTCTTTCAAAATATAAATAAGTTGATCCGCAAACACGTCTGGAAGCTAAAATTCGGGTTTCGATACCCGTGATGAATAAATAACAAATTATTACACAAGTATACATAAAAATATGTAAACAGTACAAAGATTAATGTGAAGAAAGATTTCTATATCAATAAGTATTTAAGTTTTTAAATAACTCCTCAATATTATTATGATTTAAAAGCTAAATGCTTCATTTCTTTGAAACTTGTTCTGGCAACTCAAAATTCACTCCCAACTCTTGGTAGAGTAACTTTAATCAAACCTTAATTTCTACTTCAAGCATGCTTTTAATATCGGCACATGTTCATATTCGAACAAGTAAACCTCGTTTTATCATCTTTTTTTTTCTTCGCTGTTAAGACGATGTAAACTTTTATTTCATTTCAAATGACAAGTGCGACAGTTAACACTAGGGTTTCCATCTAAACAGCTTTTAAAATCATGTCTGTTAGTTTTTTCTTGAATTTCGCGCATATTTCTGCGAGGGTCGTCTGGGCTAGCCGTCCCCAACTTCGAAGTGATAGACTAGAGGGAAGGCAATAAGTCAACATCACCCATTGCCAACTCTTTGGATACTCTTTACCAACGAAAAGTGTGATTAATTGTTACATTCTAACACCCCAACGGCTGAAAGGACGGGTATGTTCGGAGATGAGATTCGAATCCGTGACCTGCAAGTTGCGAGTAGAATGCCCTAACCACTACGTCACGCCAGGCCTAATTAATATCGTTAACTCTACAATGAATCAACAACGCCGAATCTAGGGTTGTCAATCGACTGCCCTAACCAGCACGCTATGCCAGGCCCAAAAATAAGGAACATTTCTGTTGCTGTTTGATCATTTGCAGTATTTTAGTTCAGTTAGAAACTGAGGTTTAAAAAAAAAAAGCATCCCAGGCAAAATTTAACTATTGAATTTGGAACGGTTCCAAAACACAAAGTACATAAGAGGTGGTAACCATAGTGGTGAAGTGGCTTCTGTTATAATGAGGATGAAAGATAACGTTTGATAACAGAGCACCGTGATATAAACATATTTATGGTTTGGTTCTATTGTCTAATGTAGGTCGCTTAATGTTACACGTGCAACAACTGTGTATGAACTAGTTTATATGTTGATTTATTCATTTAGCGAAAAGATATACAATGGGCTATCTGCGCTCTCTCCACCGCGAAGAACTGAACTCCGGATTTTAGCGTTGTAAGTTCGTGATCTTATCGCTGACCCACCGGGGATTTATATAAACTAGGCGCGAGAATAATTCATGGACCACAGCTTTTTGGCGCCATCTACCGGTAAACTATTTACCTGCATGTCGTAGATACGCATGTTTTATTGTACTGTGCCCACCATTAGTATCGAAACCCAGTTTCCAGCGTTATACGTCCGCAGACTTGCCACTGAAGGGAGGGGGGGATAGATATCCGTCATTGTCCTTACACGTGTCGTTTTTAAACATAATCAGCTGATTTCTTAAAATACAACAAAAAACACACATCTCCCATCACTACATGCGAAAACTATTGTTATTGTTTGTTTGACAGCAAGGCCACATTGAGCTGTCTCCATCGCGGGAAATCGGACCTCCGATTTTAGAGTTATAATTACGTTGGCTTACCGCTTTGCCACAGGAAGACAAGAAATAACGTTAACATTACCACCCAGCATCCACAGGTGTGCGAAAACGAAGGAGGGGGGATGAACCAGTAAGTTATTCTAATCAACGCCCAATTTTTTAAAACAAAAGTTTTCTAACACTTGAACTTGGGTATTGAATATTTCCAATAACTGTGAGCCGAGTGAGAACTAATGGTGTGGATTCGGAAGATCCAAGGCTCCAACCGCGGTAATCCACCGAACACACTCTGTACTCTCAGTTATCTGGGTGTTATAAATATAACAGTCAGTTTCGCTGTTGGTTAAGAGTAAAACCATGAAGCTAGACGGAGAATGCTACCGACTGGTAGCCCTCCCCCCCTCGTAGGTTAGCGATAAGTTTATGAATGTACAGCGCTAAAATGCTGGATTCGATTCCCCGCAGTGAACAGAGCGCAGATATGCCATTGTGTAGCCTTGTACTACAACAACAGCAACATTCACCCATCTGATCAGCAGTTCAAAATTATGTCTGAATTTTAAGTTAATGGGGTCCCTGACCCGACCTTTTGGCTCATCTGTTGTATAGGGTGCAGATAACACCAAATTCTAATCCAAATATTGTAAAATATTAAACTTTAAATAAATGGTGCAAGTTTGGACACTGGACTGTAGTTATGAATGCTGTTTTTGTTAGGTTTCATATCCAAACTTTGTTCGTGAAGTCACACAGTCAATTTCCATTCGTTTTTCATTAATTTAACTATTGAAAATATTGAATAACTACAAATTATTACCTTCAAAGGTGTTTCTTGTTAAAGCGCCATAAAACATATCTTTTATTTCCAGTACAAGTTTCCATCATATATATATATGTATAAAGAAGTTTAAAGTTAGGCTTTACGTGGCTGTCTTGACCGAGATACCATCTTGGACATCTCTGTGTTGAGCGAGTTTCGATACCCGTGGTGGACAACAACCAAAACTAACCACTAGGCAAGTGTTATCCACTATACACGTGGTAGACTAGTGGATAACACTTGCCTAATGGTTAGTTTTGGTTGTTTAAAAGAACAGCTCTTCCGTCTAAACAATTATCTTGCCAAATTAAAACTAGTTTTAAACACCCAATCCGCATTTTTGTGACAGCATGATTTCATTTCATTTTAACTGGAAGGGAGGAGGGGGGAGAAAAGTCTGTGATAACTTTGCTTCAAAATAACATAATTTATGTCTTATTTTGTAAGCAAACTTTAAGTATTTTTGTGTAAGTTATAATTAAGATTGATAACGTTTGAACAGCTGGTTGACAGGTTGACACTTTAGCCATCTGTTATAAGTATTGCGTATTTTTGACCTTGGGTGAAAAGATAAAGCTAATGTTGCGAAAGCAGCCTTTTTTTTAATTACTTGTGTTTTCTAGACCATGTGTTCATAAATTGTGGGTTGCAACCTCCAGGATGGGGGTGGGTGGGGCGAGTGGTAAGTTGTATCTGTAGAACTGTATAATCCTACTCGGTCGTATGTTAGCAAGAAATGGAGCCAATTTATCATTTTTTGGATGCCTGAAAATTGAAGGTCTCGAGTTGTTCAGGTCTGTGAAAATATACGTCTTTTTGAAACCACTCTGACATCATTCCTTACATATAACACACTATGTTATTCTTAATTATTTTCAAAAGGTTAGAGCCTATATTACATTTCTGACATGATGATCTATTAATGGAAGGGCGCTCTTATTTTGCTTATATCAATTTACAGAGTGACGTTAAGGTTAGATTGCAATGGAGACCGAAAAGCGAGGATTGGCGCCAAATACAACTAGAAGTTCTATTAGGGTTAGGATATCTATCATTCTAGTTTCAAGAAACATCTGAAGGGAAACTTGTTTACTATAGGGGAGGCGAGTGAGTATAGAAGACTTAAAATTAGTGTTAAGATACCTACGCAATTTGTAGTTTAAGTTCCTGTGGAAGTTTAAGTGGAATACCAGCTGACGATTAAATATGACTGAGAGATGGAGTTCAACCTTTGACCTCTCCATCCTAAAACGTTACAAACGTTTCCCAAAATTTGCGTGTACGATATTTTCTAAACGTGGTTCTTATCTTATCTACCCCCCCCCCCCAGTAGCACAGCGGTATGTGTGCGGACTTACAACGCTAGAATCCGGGTTTCGATACCCGTAGTGGGCAGAGCACAAATAGCCCATTGTGTAGCTTTGTGCTTAACTTCAAAAAAGCAAAACTTATCTTATTTAAAAGCGGTTTATCAGAAATAATACACTGAATTTTTTTGTTGTTAGAAGTGAAGGTATTTTTCGCTAACGTGGATTTCCCAGAAAATAACACAATGAAAAATATATTGTTTTTTTTTTTAAGAGATGGATGTTTTAATATTGAATAAACTTCAAAATGATATGGCAGATTCTTTGCAATATTGATACTGTTATTCCTCATGTAAAGCCATTAAGACAAAATTGTTTTAAAATGTCCGTGTATATCCTTCTGTACTTTTCTATTAACAAAACCGGGCGTGGCCTAGTGGTCAACGTGCCAGACTGTGGATCAGAGGGTCCTTGGTTTGCGTCCTGTTGCCGCAAATAAATAAATAAAGTTCCGCACACTAGGGGCGTTATATGAATAACGTTTAATATCAATATTCGATTAGAGTAACCAAAGACTTAACGGTGGGTGCTGCTAACTAGCTGCCTTTACTCTAGTCTATCAGTTCAAAGTTAAGGACATTTAGTGCAGATAGCCCTTGTGTAGCTTTATTCAAAACAAAGAAACGACATTTGTTGTTATTGTATAGAGCTGTCGCTTCTTATTAACCGATTCCAATTTGTACAATGTTCCGTGCGTCCGACTTCTAATATATGCCTATAAGTTAGAAATGTATAGTTTACCATTGTATCACCAAATGTTCGTTATGCACTGCAATAAAACTTAACGTATTATAAACACGTGAAACCAATTTCCATTTTCTCAAGAGCAGCGTTTCTCAACCCATGTTTCGCGACCCAAAATTGGGTCGTCAGAATGTATTAAAGAGTCGCTAACAGAATTTTAAAAATTATATATATATTAGTTTAATTATTTATTTAGTAAGAAATCAGTAAGCCAGATGTCGTTTCGCTAAAATTAGTTAAGGGGTCCCAACTGGCCATCAATGTTTACAAATGGATTCTGAGCGAAGAAAGGTTGAGTTTGTTTTGAATTTCACGCAAAGTTGCTCGTGGGCTATGTGCGCTAGTCGTCACTAGAGGGAAGATTGCTAATCAACACTACCCACCGTCAACTCTTGGACTACCCTTTTATCAACGAATAGTGGGATTGATCGTCGCATTATAACGCCCTCACGGCTGAAAGGACGAGCATGTTCGTTGAGGAAGACTCGAACCCACGGCCCACAGGTTGCGAGTCGAGTGTCCTAACCACTAGGCCAGGACGCGAACAAAGGTAAAAGGTTGATAACCACTGATCGTTAGAATATTCTTTAATGTTTAATACAGCAAAGCGTAGATAAGTAACTGTTACATTTTTAGTGAATAATACAAACAATGGCCATAAAATGTAATCACCCTATGGGGCAGCGGTAAGTTTAGGTACTTACAGCGTGGTGGACAGAGCGCAGATGGCCCATTGTGAAACATTGCACCAAAACTGACAAACGAACAAACAAATATGACAAATTTGTCTTTACAAACACTTGATGTTGGTAAACGTTTTTACACAGTAATCTTGGGTTCAAAGAAGTCTGACTAATTTAGCACAATGTTAAGTCCTGTTCTGACTCGAACTTATGAAAAGTCTGAGTAATATACCAGTCTGACTAATTGAGCA
>NW_013668343.1:74570-78016 GCF_000517525.1 Limulus polyphemus | reverse complement strand
CTGCCTTACAACCATTAGCAGTAGTATCGCTTCGCCTCCCCTCCATCTGCCTTACAACCATTACCAGTAGTATCGCTTCGCCTCCCCTCCATCTGCCTTACAACCATTAGCAGTAGTACCGCTTCGCCTCCCCTCCATCTGCCTTACAACCATTAGCAGTAGTATCACTTCGCCTCCCCATCCATCTGCCTTACAACCATTAGCAGTAGTACCCGATTCGCCTCCCCATCCATCTGCCTTACAACCATTAGCAGTAGTATCACTTCGCCTCCCTTCCATCTGCCTTACAACCATTAGCAGTAGTATCACTTCGCCTCCCCATCCATCTGCCTTACAACCATTAGCAGTAGTACCACTAGCAGTTAGTTCCACAAGAGCAGATCGTCCTTTTGTACTTTACACTTATAATTTCTTTGTTCTGTGTGTCCTGCTGTTTTTGTATTTTAGCTCGTATTATCGTACGTTTCTTGCAAAATTTCGGCCACGTTTTTGCTATACCCTCCTTTCTTAGCTGTTCGCTATTTTCTGGCGAATATTTGAATTATTGTTAAATAATAAACGACACATAAACGCCTGCGCGTTCACGAACCACCTGTAAAATGTTTATTTCTTATTAAAACAAGCTTATAATTTGTTAACTCTTTCTCTACCCATGGGTCGTAAGAATGTAATGGAGAAGTACACAATGGGCTATCCGTGGTCTGCCCACCACGGGTATCGAAACCCGGATTCTAGCGTTGTAAGTCCGCAGACATACCGCTGTACCACGCTGGAGATGAGACGAGGAGTTTGTTTGTAATTAAGCACAAAGCTACACGATGGGCTATCTGTGCTCTGCCCACCACGGGCATCGAAACCCGGTTTCTAACGTTGTAAGTCCGCAGACATACCGCTGTGCCACTGGGGGGGCGTAATGGAGAGGAAAATGCTTTTAATAAATGTGTGAAAAACTGATCCCTCCAATGGAAAGGAATCGGAATTTTTCAACCTGAACGGCGATTTATGCACGAGTGGACTGAAAAGCCAGGTCAGAGACCTCTAGCGTTCAGGAATAGCGTCTTTAATTTTGAATTACTTACTAGAGGGCAGACAGCCAGCTTGTAGCATCCACCGTAAGAGGGGCTTTGTCTAGATATTTGAATCAAATACGGGATTGACTGTCACATGTATAACGCGCTTGCAGCTGCAAGTGCAAAGCATTTCTCATGGTTACAGTCTCGAACCCTGGACCCTTCTGTCTACAACCCGACATGCTAATCGCCAAGCCACACTAGACTTTCTAGAGCAGCCCAACACGTTGTGTAAATAATAACTACATATTTAACATAAATATTATTAATGAGCTCATTGTTTGAGTAGTATTGTACTTTGGGATAACAAAACCTCGAGCTCAAGTCACGCGACTTCATGAAAACGCCAGGTGTCCAGTCCTTTTCTTTTCGGCATCAGTATCAATTGTTCTTCCGAATAAAACGTTTCGCCTAAGGAACGTGACGCGGAACGTATCCTCCTCAGCTGGCATGTAGAGCGTTTCAAACTGTGTGTGTACTTAGACGATGGTACAAGATCCATCCACAAACGTAAACGTATAACTTCCATTTTTTTTTAAATAACATACCACTTGTCTACATAACACGACATAGTTCAAAGATGGGAGACTCGTGACAGAATTCTATAAAAAAAAAACTGCCTGTGATTAACTTGTGCCCCCTAGCGGAGCGTAGAGGAGTTTAACTAAAATATCAACTAACCGTAATAAAATAATAATACAATATGTTTGTTTGTTTTTGTTTGTTTTTAATTATGCACAAAGACTACACAAGGGCTATCTGTGCTCTGCCCACCACGGGTATCGAAACCCGGTTTCTAGCGTTGTATGTCCGCAGACATACCGCTGTGCTACTGGGGGGCAATACAATATGAAGATTGTGTTTGTTCTTCAAATTAGTTTATATTTTCGTTCAATTCGTCTCTAAACAAACATTTGATGGACGTGTTAGATGTTTGTGGTATTTATTAATGTTGTAGATATGTGTTATTCGCTTCTTCTAGTTTCGTCCCCCCCCCCCAGTGACTCAGCGATAAGTCTCTAGACCTACGACGCTAAAAACCGGGTTTCGATACCTGTGGTGGGCACAGCACAAATAGCCCTTAACATAAGTAATAATATCTAAGTTATCACATAAGAAGGGTTTTCTTTTATGTTATTACTGTTTTCTTTCGAGATCTCATTTATCGAAACAACTCTCTACGGTTTGAATTTGTTATTCTGTTTTTTTTGGTTTTTGTATAACATAATAACAGTAATATAAGTAAATATGTCAACTGGAACTAGACAAGAACCCGGGAAGCCTTTTCTTGCGAATATTCTGTTGTTGTTTTTATATATATATATATAATTGTATAGACCTATAAACGTGAATTCGGTTGATATTGTTCTCACGAATCTAACCTGTCATTCCTCGTGAACACTCATCTTGGACGTTCGTCACAAAGTCACGCATGTATAACACTGCTTCGGTCTTAACCAGATTACAATTATTTAGCTTGGTTCCACCACACACACACACTCCTTGGCAGAGTTCAACGTATTTCAATGTAGAAAAATATGTATTCGTTTTTTATATACGTTGCACTTTTCACACAAGCAGTCTTTTGTGGACCTACTGTTCGCTTAAGCAATCCCTAGGGGATTTATTTTCACATAAGCAGTCTCTGGGGGGCCTACTTTCCACATAAGCAGTCTCTGGGGAGCCTACTTTCCACATATGGTGTATAGAATGGTGTTTTCCTCCGAAATTGTTATATTAATTTATTTATCCATTATAATTATTTCAATAGAACAAATCAGAAGCCCCTTTCATGATTAATTTACCTTCGATTTGAAAGTTTGGCAGGTGGCTCAACTGATTCTCACTAACCCTAATACTGGTAAACGAACACCATCGTAGTAAATGGTGTTGATCCAATACCGATAGAGGGCGCTAAGCTGGCTTTAAGTGCATCTATGTTACGTGGACTGATGAAAGCTGGAGCTACTGATAGCCCAGCTAGTTTTAGGTGCACCTATACGTCATGCAGACTGTTGAAACCTGGAGCTACTGATAGCCCAGCTAGTTTTAGGTGCATCTATACGTCATGCAGACTGACGAAATCTGGAGCTACTGATAGCTCAGCTGACTTGAAGTGCACCTATAAGTCATGCAGACTGATGAAACCTGGAGCTACTGATAGCCCAGCTAGTTTTAGGTGCATCTATACGTCATGCAGACTGACGAAATCTGGAGCTACTGATAGCTCAGCTGACTTGAAGTGCACCTATAAGTCATGCAGACTGATGAAACCTGGAGCTACTGATAGCCCAGCTAGTTTTAGGTGCATCTATACGTCATGCAGACTGACGAAATCTGGAGCTACTGATAGCCCAGCTAGTTTTAGGTGCATCT
>NW_013668343.1:68737-73791 GCF_000517525.1 Limulus polyphemus | reverse complement strand
TTTATTAGCGTGATATTCAGTAAACTTTACCTGTACAGTAACGTGTTATTCAGTTTCAACACAGAAACGTAAAATGTTTCTTAGCAACCCAGAGACGCAAAACTCGTCTCTTAGCAACCCAGAAACGTAAAATGTCTCTTGGCACCCAGACACGTAAAATGTTTCTTAGCAATTCAGAAATGCAACATGTCTCTTAGCAACTCAAAGATGTAAGATGTCTCCTAGTAACTCTGATTAACAAGCTGTTTCTAAGCAGCTTTGTTAGGAATTTATTAGGAACACTGATCATCTGCCAAGATGTAAAGCACTATGAAGTAATGAGAGTGATGGTAGCCTCCTTTTTGAAAACATAGATCTGCCTAGTACAAAGTAGATATCTATTAGCAATCCAGGGATGTAAGTTGTTTCTCAGCAACTCTGAAGGACCAAATGTTTCGATAAGTAACCTTGATAATATACATATTTTTCAGCAAACCTGAGAAAAAAAAGATAACTAAAAACACCCCTGTCTGTCGGAGGTTAGCAAAACCGTCAAACGATACAAGCAAATTACCCGCAAGGTTATAAGTAATACATTTCCTACTTCAAGTAACATACGTTACAGTTTCCCAACCTTATAAACTGAACCTCTATACACTTCACTGTTCTTTAACAATGTCTACAAGAATATAATTCGGTATTAAGTACAAAATCTTGCAAACCATAGTGGGACAGATACGTGGGAAATTTGGCACAACTTGTTCACGTCCGGAAGAAAGCATAAAAGCTAGTAGTTTAAGGTTTTCGTGTATGCTAATTTCAAATTTTAAATTAAGAGAGGCAAAACTGTCAGGGGTTTCCTTCATGTAGAAAATTGAAGGAAAATACAGCAAGGGATATGATTCAGGAGATTTTTTCACACTGAAAATTGAAGGAAAAAGTAGCTTGGGTTGGGATTCAGGGGTTTTCTAGCTTGGGATTTGAACCCAAGACCGCTAGGCGAGTACTAGACATCCAGACTTGAACATGCCAGTCACATGTCTGCCCTGCTATTCCTAACGATAAATAGATTGAAAATATAGCTGGACCACCATCTGGCCTTCAACTTAGGAAATTCAACGTTTCTCTATTTTTTTACATTGGTTTGTAGGCCTAAGTGAAAATATTTATTCTAGTGCCCAGTATGGCGAAGTTGGGTAATCAGAGTGCTTTTGGAATATGAAACACCGTTAGAAGTATGACATTATTACGGTTAAGGCTTGTTTGTTTGTTTTAGAGCAAAGCCACAAGGGGTTATCTGCTATGTCCACTGCAGGAAATCGAACCCCGGATTTTAGTGTTGTAAGTCCGCAAATGTACTGCTGTCCCGTCGGGGGACAATACAATTAAGGGAATCTTCTAAAAGAGCATCAGTTGTGATGGACTTAAAGACGTGCTTTCACTTGCACGGCTAACATCTTCATGTTTCTTTTTCTTCGTTTTATTTTTCTAAACAACTGATTTATTGTTCTACGTTTCAATTATACTAGTCTTCTGAACACTCTGGAGAAGTCACTAGAAGAAATATTTTCACGCAACGCCCTGCCGGGACTCAATCTATCCAGCTCAGATGAATTGGGTTTTTAAGTTATTTTAATAATCAGTTTAAATTATCGGTTAATGTCAGTAGTAACGTAGTTTCGATACCCGTGGTGGGCAGAGCACAGGTAGCCCATTGTGTAGCTTTGTGTTTAATTACAAACAAACAATATATATAAGAATTGAATGTTCAATATCACTCACATACGTAAACTGAAATGTATATTCTGTTCTTCAATTGAAATTATCATTTTTAAAACTTAAATACAGTTTCTATTCGTTAGCTGAAAGTGTCAACTCATTTTACAAATTAAAATCCAATTTCTACCGATTTACCTGCGATAAAGGGACTATATCTTACTGCGGACGGATTCTTTCAGTTCGTAAGTCATTTAAAATAACAACTTTTTCCGAAAATCAATGCAGAACCGGCCGTTGTGGTGGGCGACATGGTCCCCTTCACAGGGCACCCACCCGAAGAGGGGCCAAAATGACGTTGCAGTTAGCAATTCTAGACAATTTTACAGGGGCAGGGGCCACAATTTTGTTTTTTGTTTAGGGCCGGTTCTGAGCCACTCATTAATCTTATTATTTGGAACTGATGATGTCGAGATAAAGATGTCTACGAAACATTGACATCCATGAACTTCTAATATATTTGTGGTTAATAAACTATCTTGTCCTGGGAGTAAACTCTTCCAGGACGAGTTTACCCATAGGACTTATATAAATGACAAGGTCAAATACAGAGGGGAATGAACGGCAATGCTACAAGCTAGAGATGGAAATATCCAGAAGGTGAACAAGTTTTAGGTCTTAACCAGACTTTAAGTTTACTGCCCTCTGCTGGCGAATGAACTTCAATTTGATAAGTATTGATACATTAATTTGCTTTTACTTTTTTTAATCTTATGGGGTGAGCTACCTAGTTCAATAAAATAATCATTCAGAGGAAGGTTTTTCTTGCACTGGAGGGATGAAGTGGCAGATGAAATACGAATTATCAAATAAATGTGAAAAAACAAATTGTTAACTGCTTAACTCTTGTTGTAGATACCTTTGATATAAATTATTGAAGCATATATATGTTTAAAACACTCAATTGACAAATTCTTCTTCTCTACTCAGTTATTACAATACAGTCTAAGATTATTACACTTTAAAAGTCACCACTTACTTAACTTACTTGCACTAACTTGGTCACTCTTGTTGTAGATACCTTTAATATAAATCATTGAAGCATATATATGTTTAGAACACTCAATTGACAAATTCTTCTTCTCTACTCAGTTATTACAATACAGTCTAAGATTATTACCCTTTAAAAGTCACCACTTACTTAACTTACTTGCACTAACTTGGTCATCGATATATATATATATATTGCCTTAGGAACACTTTCCCCATTGCTCTATAATCTCGAACCCAGTGAGTTAATTGGCCAGAGGCTAAAGAAACACCGAAATGTAACAAGAGAACCTGCTTTGTCTTGACTGACCAGTATTATCAACTGGAATAAAGCCGACAATTATGACCAAAATTGCCCAATCAGTCGTGTCCAACAACAGAATGTCAGCAAATAACCGTGTTCGCTTTGGCACAGAAGAAATGAATTTCTACAGTCAGTGCTAGAATGATAACCAGAGCTACCACAGCGACATAATGAATATCCTAATATAAACAGCGAAACGCTGCTAACTCAAGACATAAAGCATTGTTACCACAATGACACAATGAAATCTCTGATACAAACAGCAAAGCGTTATTTAGCCCAAAATGATACGAGTTCGGAACACGGACTGGGCTGTAGCTAGATGACAAGTTGAAAAACGCAACGAATAAACGCACACACCATTTAGTTGCAGCTAAACACCACGTTACTGTACAGGTAAAGTTAACTGAATACCACGTTACTGCACAGGTAAAGTTTACAGGGTGGATCTATTGATAGCTCAGCTGGTTTTTAACATACAGGGCTTATCCTGCTAGCCAACTCACATTCTAATTATAATGCAAATTCAAATCAATTCTTTTCTTCCTCGCGCTAAAGCTGTTGTCATGGTTATTCCGCTTCTGTGTGGAATAGGCTCGTAGATATTAGGCAGGTTACGTAACCAGCCGAATACATATACGATGTTGGGTTTGGTTGAGTGGTTTTAGTATTTCGGTGTTTTGAATCGTTTTCAACATTAAGATGTGTGTGTGTGAGTGTCTATGAGAGAGAGAGAAGGTAGGTGAATAATGGGAAAGAAGTTATTTGATTCTATATATATCACATGTTCTTAAAAAATAAACTCTTCATTTAAAGTTTTTATTACTAACCGTTTCGACACTGCTATAATCCGCCAGGATGTGGCTATAACAAAACGTGGTTGTTTACGGTTTACTTTACAAATGTCTCTAACATTAACCATCAGTAGCCATCTAAAATTATCGTTTTCTTCTGGTTTGCCTTGAAAAACAAACAAACAAACGCTACACACCAGCACTGCGAAGTCGAGACATACTGACTGCAAAGAGTCAGTGTACTTCAGCTGTATATATATATATTGTGTGTGTGTAAAGCCTAGAATATTCGTACCGACACTATTATATTTGTTCTTCTCTCTTTCCGTTACGCGGGTTTGTTTGTCTTAACAGTTAAACCATATTAGGCGATCTGCTGTGTCCACCGTGGGAATCGAACCTCGGATTTTAGCATCATAAGTTCGTAAATTCACCGCTGTCCCACCGGGGGGGGGGCATTACGCAGCTTGTAAGTTTCGCTTTTATGACTGGGGTTTAGAGTGGGGTAGTGGGTTTGCACGTGACAGCAACAATAGCAGGTTTGCACGTGACAGCAAGGTTTTTACTCTTATTATAATAAGGAGAGAGGTACATGAACTCTCAATAAGACATGCCAAACTACTTTCCCAACACATAGTATGTTTTCTATATCAAGTGTCATTGTGCTTACAAATCGTTGTTTGTAAATCTACTATGTTAGCGTGACATGCTTCCCAACACAAGTAGTTTAATGTTATTTTCGTCCGGACGATTGGTCAGAAAATTTTCTTGTCTGATTTTCCAAGAAATGATTTATTGTAAATATTTTTTTAAACACATCACAAATAAAAGCATAAAAAATATTTCATTTTTAAAAACATTTTTATGTTGAGGAAAAATAGTAGATATATATTTTGAAATCCTGATAAATAAAATGTCTTAGAAATTCAGAGACGCAAAATGTCTCTTAGCAACCCAGAGATGCAAAACGTCTCTTGGCAACCCAGAGATGCAAAATGTCTCTTGGCAACCCAGAGTTGCAAAATGTCTCTTGGCAACCCAGAGATGCAAAACGTCTCTTAGCAACTCAGAGATGCAAAATGTCTCTTGGTGTTAAAAACCAGCTGAGCTATCAATAGATCCACCCTGTATGTTAAAAACCAGCTGAGCTATCAATAGATCCACCCTGTATGTTAAAAACCAGCTGAGCTATCAATAGATCCACCCTGTAT
>NW_013668343.1:66792-67912 GCF_000517525.1 Limulus polyphemus | reverse complement strand
AACAGGTAAAGTTAACTGAATAACACGTTACTGTACAGGTAAAGTTTACTGAATATCACGCTAATAAACAGGTAAAGTTAACTGAATAACACGTTACTGTACAGGTAAAGTTTACTGAATATCACGCTAATAAACAGGTAAAGTTTGTTTGTTTGTTTTGAATTTCGCGCAAAGCTACACGAGGGCTATCTGCGCTAGCCGTGTCTAATTTAGTAGTGTAAGACTAGAGGGAAGGCAGCTAGTCATCACCACCCACCGCCAACTCTTGGGCTACTCTTTTACCAACGAATAGTGGGATTGACCGTCACATTATAACGCCCCCACGGCTAAAAGGGCGAGCATGTTTGGTGTGACGGGGATTCGAACCCGCGACCCTCAGATTGCGAGTCGAGCGCCCTAATCACCTTGCCATGCCGGGCCCCAAGTAAAGTTAACTGAATACCACGTTATTGTACAGATAAAGTTAATGACCTGTTACTTCATATAAATAATAAACAGAAAATGGGTCACGTATATGTCGTGAAGCAGCTCAGAAGACTTAAAAATACAACCCTCGTCCCTGAACTAGCTTTAAAGGTCGTACCAGAGTGTTCGACCTTCGATAATAGTTGCGTGTTTGTTAACTTCATGTAAATGTGTTGTTGTTATCGTTACAGATCGTATTACAGGCGTAACTTGTTACAACTTCAGACCAATACGCGAGGCTGTTTGAGACAGAGACTCTGGAAACTTTGTTTTGTTTTTATTTACTCAAATAAAAGTTATTTCGTTCGTTATTAAACGCAAAGCTACACAATAGACTGACTATATATGTGCTGTGCCACCACCGGTATCGAAACCCGATTTTTAGCGTTATAAGCCTACAGACTTAGGGCTTTATTTCGTTTTATTACCCGTTATAATGTTGCATGTTAGGTTGCTGGGGCCCGGCATGGCCAGGTGGTTAGGGCGCTCGACTCGCAATCTGAGAGTCGCGGGTTCGAATCCCTGTCACACCAAACATGCTCGCCCTTTCAGCCGTGGGGGCGTTATAATGTGACGGTCAATCCCACTATTCGTTGGTAAAAGAGTAGTTCAAGAGATGGCGGTGGGTGGTGATGACTAGCTTCCTTACACTGCT
>NW_013668343.1:64055-65974 GCF_000517525.1 Limulus polyphemus | reverse complement strand
TATATATATATATTCAAAACGCTGCAAATGAAGAAGGCTAGCGTAAAATACTTTGCAAATGAAAAGATACTCGTAAATTGCTACGTATAATGAAGCAACAATGTAAAGTTTTGATTTTTTTTTTTTACACGTGATCATACAAACTATTTATGTGTAAATATTTTACACGTGTTTATAGGTTTATATATATATCTATATTTATCTTCAATTTACAAACATTAAAACCTGCGTACAACATAAATTAGCTGAAATACAGATGCCTGGTTTGTTTCTCGGTTCATAGAATGTTTACAGTATTGTTATAGAAGTTTCATTAGTACCAAGATTAGTAAGAAACCCAGCAAGTGGTTTTATTAAACAACTCATTACGTAGTTATGAATATTCCTGCATTTTGAAATCCAAGTTGTAAATAAGTCTTGGGATTTTCGTCATGTTTTTTATTGTAATTATTGGTTATTTGCCAAATTTTATTAGCCCTCAATAAGTGCAGTTCGATAGATTTATTGGCAATTGATCTTTTATTTCGTTTATCTATGATATTGTTGGTTTCCAGTGGTCTGTTACTAATTGGACAATGTAGCTGTAAACTAACCTCAGGTTACTCGACCTGACGGTGTCTGACCTCAAGTTACTTGACCTGACGGTGTGAAGAATGGGGCATTTACAATTAGAACTCAGTCTTAGGGGGTGTTAGCGTTCCCGTAATATGTAACCGATATCTCAAATCGCGGTGATGTCACTATGCATTTTTACATAAGTAATTATATAGATATAGTATAAGATATTGGTGATTTTTATTGCACAAGAACTCGAAAGTTTACGAGTGGCTCGCATGAACTCTGCTAACAAGGAACTACGATCGAACGCTTTGTTTTAACAAGGGTCTTATGCATCTCGCCTAACAGCCAAAGGAACGCTCCAGGAGACAGGGCACACAATGTTGGGAGAGACAGTTACAAATATTTCTTGTTCGGAAGTTCTATGTAGTAAATATGTAATAGGTTTTATGACAATCTCAGCTGACCCCATAAAAACTAGTCACGTTTGAAACAGATCGGAAAAGTTGCAATTTTACGTGATTAGTAAAAACAAATATAAACTATTTTCGTAACGTATTTTTAGCCGCGGCATAACGGCTCATAGAACGGCTCCGAATTGTTTTTATTTTTTCCAAGTACAAACTTTTAGCTCGTAGCTCCGTCATCTCTTGACCGATTTGAGATCTAATTACAGTTTTGGACTCAGAAGGTCAAACCCTTTCGATTGATGTATTTGACCACGCCCAAGGTCTCATAGATTAATTTTCTCCAGTCCTGCCTAAAAGAATTTAAATTTGAGGGTAGGCTGCTTGAGATCCTGATGTGTAATAATATCGAATCGGGTATACGCGCACACAAAAATATAGCTAATTAAAATGGGGAAAAAAGTATCATAGATAAATTTACTCGAATTCTGTCTAAAGGAATTTCAAGTGCCGCGGCTATTGAGGACTTCCTTTTGTTTTAACATTCTTTATATTACGTATTGTGAAGTTGAACTATGTAATGTTATTTTTAAAATATCAGAATAAACAACATAGCCATGTGTTTTCTAACGTAGATGTAATATTGTAAACTCCAATAACATGAAAGAATGACTGGGAAAACTTCCTTTTGTTGTAGCCACGTTTCCAACACGTGTCCCAAGTACAAACTGTTTTAGCCAGGTTACCAGCACGTGTCCCAAGTACAAACTGTTTTAGCCATGTTTCCAACACGCGTCCCAAGTACAAACTGTTTTAGCCATGTTACCAAAACGTGTCCCAAGTACAAACTGTTTTAGCCATGTTTCCAAAACGTGTCCCAAGTACAAACTGTTTTAGCCATGTTTCCAAAACGTGTCCCAAGTACAAACTGTTTTAGCCATGTTTCCAAAACGT
>NW_013668343.1:57629-63205 GCF_000517525.1 Limulus polyphemus | reverse complement strand
TATACATGTCACCCCTGGTGTCAAGCCTCCCATCTGAAAAGACATTCCACTGTATTATTATATCTAAATACATTCATTACTGCAATATTAACGATCTCTTAACACAGACAGTATTAATACGAGGCCTGAGGTCTCTATAATATGAAATATATTTGAATATACAAGTATGTTTCCGTTACTAAAGAGGGAGAAGAACAGAAAAGTTATAAATATTTTTACAAGTATCCTCAAGTTGCTGCACGTAGTTAATACTGACTAAAAGCTGCTTTCTAATACTTAAATATAATGTGTTGATAATTAATTTGTTTACGGATTTAATTTTTTTTTATACTAACTGGTCGAAAGAGGTAAAGTTTTTTAGAAGTACTGTAAAGACTACTGCTTTCTTTGTAATGAAGTCTAAATATCCATGGTCTTAGACACTGCTACAAACATTTTAGAACTGACACTGGTTTAGCTGATGTCCTCGCGGTGAGCAGAGTTAAGATAGCCCATTGTGTAGCTGTTGCTCTAAAAAAATAACAACGACGTTCGAGCTGATATTATCTTAATACTTATATATTGTGAAGTTAATTGGAATCTTTTTACCCTTTGTAACTGTTCTTTTGCGAGTTGAAAACGAACGCATGTTTCTTTAAACAGCTGCTGTTCTCGTACGTTAATATAGCTTTACGTCAGATGGCGTTATTTCCTTTGCCACGTGGGCTCACCTACAGCAAATACTGGTTATAATACAATCATGTGGTACAAAAGGACCAGTAGAGCGATTAGTTAGTTAAGGTAAGAGGGACGGTGGAGATGACGTTTGTAATAAGCGTGAAAAATACCGTAGACAAAACCATTACGTACATAACCTAAAGATTTCCGGGACACGTTTTATTTATAAAGTTGATATTAATACGCTGGTTTTTATTAACTTCTTCATGGGTGCGAGAGGTATTCGCTCAACTTTTCTTTGTGCGAAGATAAGAAATGCAAAATGCTCGCTTTCGGACCACGATGAGTGGGTTCCATTTATCAGCGGAAATAGTGAACAAAACAAGTAAGATACTGTTATGTATAGTTGAGACTAATCGTCCGATAGTGCTACGTTTCTATAGTTAAGACTAATCGTCTGACAGTGCTACGTTTCTATAGTTAAGACTAATCGTCTGACAGTGCTAAGTTTCTATAGTTAAGACTAATCGTCTGACAGTGCTACGTTTCTTTAGTTAAGACTAATCGTCTGACAGTGCTACGTTTCTTTAGTTAAGACTAATCGTCTGACAGTGCTACGTTTCTTTAGTTAAGACTAATCGTCTGACAGTGCTACGTTTCTTTAGTTAAGACTAATCGTCTGACAGTACTACGTTTCTTTAGTTAAGACTAATCGTCTGACAGTGCTAAGTTTCTATAGTTAAGACTAATCGTCTGACAGTGCTAAGTTTCTATAGTTAAGACTAATCGTCTGACAGTGCTAAGTTTCTATAGTTAAGACTAATCGTCTGACAGTGCTACGTTTCTATAGTTTAGACTAATCGTCTGACAGTGCTAAGTTTCTATAGTTAAGACTAATCGTTTGATATTCGGTAATATAGAAAGCAAATGCAGATTTACATAAACTTCCCATAGTATATTTTGATCTATCACGATAGCAGAATACCATTTTGGATGATATACACGTAAACAATAAATGTTTTGAATAGAATTGTTTAAACATTTTTACAATAACACTATTGCATTATCCTAAAATGTCCTTTATTTCACACATAAAACAAAACAAAGTATTAACTACAATAACACTATTGCATTATCCTAAAATGTCCTTTATTTCACACATAAAACAAAACAAAGTATTAACGTTAATACTTTGTTTTGTTTTAGGTGTGAAATAAAGGACATTTTAGGACAATGCAATAGTGTTATTGTAGTTAATACTTTGTTTTATTTTAGGTGTGAAATAAAAGACATTTATTTAGATAGAAAATTACGTAGGAAATTCCATTATAATTGCTCGTTAGTTAAGGAATTCTCAGAAAACCAAAATACGAACTTGTATTCCCGAAATTAGATTTTCTCTATAAAGTACAAAAAAAACTGTGATATATATTCGTATAAACTATAACTTATAAGCTGTGCGTGTAATTAACCTTTAACCCACCGCCTTACCATTAAATTTTAAAAATGGTATAAATTAGTTATGATTTTAAGGAACACACACACACACTCGCCTAGTGTAATTCAAACCAACAATTATCACAAAGTGTGAGGGTACAAATGATCTCTTTTGGGGGGGGGGGCGAGCGGTTAGGGTGGAGTCAAGTGTGCAATAGTGCAAAATGAAGCGTTGTAAATATAATATAATACATAAAATAATAAGTAATTACCACAACACTTGTAGAACGTGTATCTGTTTATCTCGCAAGAAACCATATTTATTAAAGGGGGCGTGGATTACAAAAGTTCCGGAAGCTAGGGGTTAAATCAATGCCGTTTGTTTGTTTGTTTGATCGTTTGTAATTGTTTGTTTGATCGTTTGTAGCACAAAGCTACACCACTGTGTCACCACGGGTATTGAAACGTGGGTGTTATAAACGTGCAGACTTATCGCTGAGCCACTGGGAGGCAGGGTTGTAATTATACAGAGAAAATGGAATCATGACATAGGATTTATGGATAGTACAAAAAAACAACAACAGATGTATATTATTAGTAACTTCGGATCAAAACATCACTACTGCATAGATCGGAACCATGAGTTAGCTCAATAAATAATGTAGCTAACTTAAGATACCAGTCTGACTAGGAGTTTTATGAAATACAAATAACTTCATATTAGTTAGAATGTATAGGTTCAGTATTTGGTTACTTTAATTGTTATCAGTAATTTCGGCCATAATTCCATTAATAACTTATGGACCGTTTAGCTTAGGCCTTAATCTATGTAATAAGCTGAAAGTGCAAAATAATCATTGAAACTTAACTTTAGGGACGAATGGGATATTGTTTGTTTGTTTGGAATTAAGCACAAAGCTACAAAATGGGCTATCTGTGCTCTTCTCACCACGGGTATCGAAACCCGGTTTCTAGCGTTGTAAGTCCGCAGACATGCCGCTGTGCCACTGGGGGGCTGAATGGGATATACCTTAAAGACACACAAAAACTAATAGGTTGTGGTTTCGAATCCCGTCACTGAACATACTCGCCCTTTCATCCGTGGGGGTGTTATAAAGTGACGTTCAATCCCAATATTCGTTGGTAAAGAGTATCCCAAGAGTTGGCTATCGGTGGTGTTGACTAGCTGCATATCCTTTAATTATCCTATCACTTCAAAATTAGGGTAACATAATTAACAGTACAATACCTGTACTTGAATGGTGATGTTGTAGTTAATTTGTACTATATAATAAACGATTACTGACACGTTTCGTATTTCATTGTTCTTATCTCCGGAAGCGGTGTACTGTAAAAATGCGTTTCCGTTACTGAAAACACAGTGCAGAACGTAGGCACGTGTACTCTGTACGTAAAATGGTTACAGACGGACTTGTATAATTTCTTGTAACTCAAAGTCGGTAAATGCGAAGGTGATTAAATAAATAAATTACACTTTTGGACATAAAACACCTTAAAAACTTGGTTTTATTTAATGGCGACGTTTCGAGCAAACGCTCTTTTTCAAGCCAGAACACGGATAGTGACGAACTACTACAAAATGTTCTGAAAGTGAACAATACACGAGGAAAGAATGTAACGCGTGTTAAAAACACGAGAAATAAACAATATAGTGTTGACAATGTAACAAGGCTAAAGAAAATAGTCACGAGATAATGAAGGAAGTATATAATTAAACGGTTAATATCGGAAAGTTTAAAAAAAAAACTATTAAAAATCATTTAAAAAGAAAGAAAGAAAATTAATGTTAAAATTTATAAAAAAACAACTGAAACGTTCGTTGATACCAGAGGGACTTGTACAGCCTAATTTGAAAATGTGTTCACAGTAGTTACAACTAATACAATAAATTAAACATTCAGATGCACGTGTAAAATAGCTATTAACAGTATAGGCTGACTTGGGGTCCTTAACAGATGGTCGATGTAAGGGCAAGTGTTGTATCTGCTCCTCTGGCAATTGTACGTACCGATTTCTGTGTGACGTGGTTGTTGTATGTTGTACGGAAGTTGACTGTGGACGAGTATATTTTTAATGTTAGTGTCACGTTTATAAGGAATTGGGGGTTTATTAGGAAACGTGACTGGTGGTACTGTTCTGTGTTAAGATGTGTAAGTTGTCAAGCAACACACAAGTTAGTTGTGTGTTAAATGGGTGATACGTATGTGTAAGGGGGAATGCTTTTATGATCGGTGGCAGGGTTTATTTTAACGTGCAATAGACCCCTACTTGTGCAGTTCTAAATCTAATTTTGTGCAGTACTAAAATTTATAATAAAAACTCCAATGTCATATAAAGAAACAAGAAGCCAATGCATGGACCATGATACTGAAAATCAAAAGTACCTTTATTTACTGTTTATATGACAAGAAGTATATTTTTAATTTTACATATGCTGATTAGAACTTTGTTTTACAATTTTTGTCAGATACCAAGATGGTTAAAACTTAAAACACTGTGTTTATATGACAATAAATATATTTTTAGTCTTACATGTGTTGAATAGTACTTTAGTTTACATTTTGTGTCAAATACTACATGAGCTTACATGTTAAAGGATGGTTAAAAGATTTAAAACAATCGTAAATGCAAATCCGGATTCTAGCGTTATAAGTCCGCAGACATGCCGCTGTGCCACTGGGGGGGGGGGGCTAATTATTATATACATTTGTATAATTATATATTTCCTTCAATATCTCGTCACTATTTTCTTTAGCCTTGTTACATTGTCAACACTATATTGTTTATTTCTCGTGTATTGTTCACTTTCAGAACATTCTGCAGTAGTTCGTCACTATCCGTGTTCTGTTTTATTTATATTAGTTTATAACTTTCATAATAAGTTCAGGGAATGTTAGAATATGTCGAATGGCAAAGCACGTACAGCTTCTGAAAAACATAAGTTTCTCTCTCTCTCTCAATTAAGTAAAGTCGTCGGTTTCATTTTGATTTATGCCTGTTCACTCTGGTTAGGGCACTCGACTCGCACGTGCGGGTCGCGTGTTCGAGTCATGTCACCAAACGTGATCGCCCTTTCGACCTTGGGAGTATAATAATGTAACAGTCAATCCCACCTTTCGTTGATAAAAGAGTAGCCCAACAGTTGGCGGTGTGTGGTGTTGACTAGCTGCCTTTTCATCTAGTCTATCACTTCTAAGTTTTGGACGGCTAAAGCAGATAGCCTCGGAAGAGGTTGGCGCGAAATTCAACAAACAAATAAGCATTTTCATTCCCCCATCCTCTCGTTTTCAATTTGCAGGGTATAAATAAAGGACTTGCAACACTAAAATTCAGGGTAGGTACCCCATAGTGCAGCTTTGCGTTTAAACAATACAAAAAAGGGGGAGATTACTAGGGGGAAGGCAAGGGGAAGCAGTTTTTCTCCACTTTTTTTTTTCTGTGAGATACAGTATATACACACG
>NW_013668343.1:53476-56750 GCF_000517525.1 Limulus polyphemus | reverse complement strand
ATGGTTGCCCCCCTCCTCTCCCCTCCACACGACATTCACAATAGTGAAGTCAGACATTGTTGCCCCACTCCTCTCCCCTCCACACGACATTCACAATAGTGAAGTCAGACATTGTTGCCCCACTCCTCATCCCCTCCACACGACATTCACAATAGTGAAGTCAGACATTGTTGCCCCCACTCCTCTCCCCTCCACACGACATTCACAATAATGAAGTCAGACATTTTTGCCCCCCACCCTCTGCATCTTGGTCTAAAATCCTGCACATGATCAAAAATTAATACAAAGCTAAACATAGCAAAATGTATATATATATTCGGTGCTTGTTAGTACCAGTACCTGAAGGCGCATGTGTGTATTGAACGATATGCCACCTGAACAGTGACATGTGGCAAACGCAATACAGATCTGAAATCCTTTTTTATATACCCTCATGAACTAGTTATAATTTTTACATCTGTGATTTGACATGACTTTTACATGATTCTACATCTAGAACCAACTTCTGTATTGAAACAACGAAGCGTTTAGCACACGTGTATCTTGCATTATATCAGAAAAGCTAGGTAGAGGGTTCACATTGTTGGATTTAGTCGGGTGACGTAATACTACTATACAATGTAAGCTAGGTAGAGGGTTGGCTTTAGTCGGGTGACGTAATACTACTATACAATGAAAGCTGGGTAGAGGGTTCACATTGTTGGCTTTAGTCGGGTGACGTAATACTACCATACAATGAAAGCTTGGTAGAGGGTTCACGTTGTTGGATTTAGTCGGGTGACGTAATACCATACAATGAAAGCTGGGTAGAGGGTTCACATTGTTGGATTTAGTCGGGTGACGTAATACTACCATACAATGAAAGCTGGGTAGAGGGTTCACATTGTTGGATTTAGTCGGGTGACGTAATACTACTATACAACGAAAGCTAGGTAGAGGGTTCACATTGTTGGATTTAGTCGGGTGATGTAATACTACCATACAATGAAAGCTGGGTAGAGGGTTCACATTGTTGGATTTAGTTACAACGGAAACCACAATCAGCGAGTTATTGCAACTAGATAGCGAATCTATTACACTAGTTTCGTATGTTTTTCACTTCATTCCAGGCCAGTCGTGGCCCAGTGATTAGCGCGCCGGACTGTGGATCCGACGGTTGCGTCCCGTTATCGCCAAAAATAAATAAAATCCGAAAAAATTGCGATATTTGTTTTTGAGTAATGGATGCCTTATAAATTAACGTTAAAACCCCCACTATTCTGACAGAAAAGAACATTCCAAGAGCTGGTGGTGGATGCCCCCCCCCTCCCTCTCTCTCTACTCTATAACTTTAAAATTAGGAACGGCTAATGTAGATAGCTCCTCGGTAGCTTTGCACGGATATCCGAAAACAAATTTCATGTTTTTTGTTTTTCACTGCAATAAATAATCCAGTGTGTGTGATTCACGTGCTTCATAATTTACTGTTTTTTTTCTCTCTCTCTCTCCATTACAAATTTTGTAATTTCTTGTAAATAATCCAGTCTATGATTCACTTGCTTGATAATTTACTGTTTTTTTTATCTCTCTCTCCATTACAAATTTTGTAATTTCTTGTAAATAATCCAGTCTATGATTCACGTGCTTGATAATTTACTGTTTTTTTCCTCTCTCTTCATTACAAATTCTGTAATTTGTTGGACGACTGAAGTTATTTTGTTCTGTTCGTCTTGATTTATCCTTCGAAATTCTCGTCCATACCTACATAGAATAAAAGTCTGTAAGTAACCAAAACTACGTAATTTAACGTCTCTGTTCACGTTTTTCCGATTTTCACAGAAATCCGCCTTGGTGGAACAGACGAAGCCGTCTGGAGAGGACTTTATGTGGAGTGACGGCAGTATCCCTCGTCATGTTTCTGGCTATGGCTGTAGCCTTGGCTGTTGTTGGTTTCCAGTACCAAAGAAACGTGGGTAAGTTCACTTAATTATCAACTTGATTTAGCAGGGAGTGGCTGTTGGTTGTTGTGGAGTTTTGGTAAGTTGGTTTGGCAGGGAGTGGCTGTTGGTTGTTGTGGAGTTTTGGTAAGTTGGTTTGGCAGGGAGTGGCTGTTTGATGTTGTGGAGTTTTGGTAAGTTGGTTTGGCTGTTAGTATTAATCCTATCTCACCACCAAGATATTGTCCATCCTCAAGTGGCTCAGCGGTAAGCTTACAGCACTAAATATCGGGTACCCATGATGGGCAGAACACAGATAGTACATCGTGTAACTTTGGACATAACAACAAGAGTAATCAGAGATTCCATACCCTCGCCTCGTCATCAATTTTTGGTTTCAATGTGCTCCTGAAATTATATCTGATCATATTTGGGGAGGACTGTCCTATGGGGACACACCATCTCCTGTAAAAAAAATCACTTAAATCGGCTTATTATTTTTTAGATATACATACATACGGACCCAAATGCAATACCCCCCACTTCTGGGCAAGGGTAATAATCAAACAAAACATCCCAAAAAATAATCAGTATTATCTTATCTTTCACTAATGTTAAAACATGAGGTTAAAAATTCCTCTCGGGATAACCTCAAATCTCTATTGGTTGTTCGACATGTACTTGATTAGAGAAAGCTATACCTGTTACCTATCTGACCATTACTGCCCTGTAGTTGATTGCGTGTTTATATTTATTTCAAAACACAGAAATTAGCCACATTTCATTTTTTTACGCTCACTATCTCAACGTGTTTCCTTTTCTAATTTTCACTCAGATTTCTTGCATATCCATTGTTAAAATTTACGTATTAATTTTAATAAAGTTTAAATAAAGGGGAAGAAAAAATGTAATATTTGATTCCGGTTCTGTCAGTTTTTACCTTAACGTAAACTACACGGGATCGGATATTCTTCACATGGCCAGGTAGTTAGGGCGCTCGACTCGCAGTCTGCAGGTTCGAATCCCCGTCCCACCAAATATGCTCGTCCTTTCAGCTGTGGGGGCGTTATAATGTGACAGTCAATCCCACTGTTCGTCGATAAAGGAATAGCGTAAGAGTTGGTTCTGGGTGGTCTTTAACTGCTAAATTAGGGAAGGCTAGCACAGATAGCCCTCGTGTAGCTTTTCGCGAAATTCAACAACAAAGTTGGCGGTGGGTGGTATTGACTAGCTGCCTTCCCTCTAGTCTTTAACTGCTAAATTAGGGAAGGCTAGCACAGATAGCCCTCGTGTAGCTTTTCGCGAAATTCAACAACAAAGTTGGCGGTGGGTGGTATTGACTAGCTGCCTTCCCTCTA
>NW_013668343.1:48394-52855 GCF_000517525.1 Limulus polyphemus | reverse complement strand
GTTCTGGGTGGTCTTTAACTGCTAAATTAGGGAAGGCTAGCACAGATAGCCCTCGTGTAGCTTTTCGCGAAATTCAACAACAAAGTTGGCGGTGGGTGGTATTGACTAGCTGCCTTCCCTCTAGTCTTTAACTGCTAAATTAGGGAAGGCTAGCGCAGATAGCCCTCGTGTAGCTTTTCGCGAAATTCACCAATAAATCAAACCTCGTATTCTTCAACTTTGTTAACCCATCATCCATTTTGATAACTTACGATATTTTTAAACTTCCTGTCTGATTGATTTCCATATAACTTTGGACATTCTTTATATCGGAACGTGTTTTAACAAAAATATTTAAACAATAAAAAAAATATATTAGTCTTCTCGAAGCTGATGAATAAGAATAATACTCTAAAAAAGTTTTTGGGTCAAAATGTTATCTCATTTTTGTCTGGTGGCTTTTGTATATGATGTTTTAAGATTTTCATAGATGCTGCAATTAAGTTCCACCAAACAGAGACTTGGGCAAATTGGACCCTAGCCAGTAACTTAAAACCTCAGGTACCTTATACTTTTACATTTGATCACGTACCATGAAACTGCCTCATTATGTATTAATTTATTACAATGTTTGTCCTTGTATAAACGGAGTACGTGTTATTGTCAGGAAAACTTCGACTGTTTCATCCTGTCGCTATGATTTTACCATCATCCATAATTCAAGTGTATAAAAAGAAAAAAATGTAAGTGGTTTAACAGCAAGAGAAACTTGACTGTACAAGTTATTTCATTACTGTTGTACAATATTATATAAAAACTCGTTATTTCATTACTGTGTTTACCCAGAAACTCCAAAGCAACAATTAAAACACGAAGCTAAATCGTGCGTTTTAGCTAGCTTCAACCGAATTTGTGGACGCTACTTTCCAGCGTTTACCAGTAGGTGTAGAAAAAATCTGTCCGCCTGGAAATGTAACTGTGGTTTGGATATAAACTTTATAAATAACAGAGCTTCGTTGCTTGTAACATGTTTAGAGTGTAAACGTTCGGGGTGTTGAACAAAGTGGGAAAAACGTTCACACAATAGAGCAATAAAGGCAACCTGGTTTATCTGATACGCTATACCAGCGTTTCTCAACGCATGGGTCGAGACCCAAAATTGGGTCGTATGAATGTGTGCGAGAGGGTCGCAAACTGATTTTGAAAATAATGATAGTTTATATATTTGTTTAGTAAGCCAGATGTTGCTTACATGAAATATTTACTAGGTCACATCTGGTCACCAGTGTTTACATATGGGCCATAAAGGGTTGAGAACAAATCGTGTTAGACATACGACAGCGTAGTGCCGACCGTACTTAGACATACGACAGCGTAGTGCCGACCGTGCTTAGACATACGACAGCGTAGTGCCGACCGTACTTAGCCATACGACAGCGTAGTGCCGACCGTACTTAGACATACGACAGCGTAGTGTAGACACACGATAATGGAGTAACCACTATTGAATTAAAAAAAGGATATACACAAGAAGCAACTTTATCAGACCTGAAGGTTTTTGGAAAGTTGAGAATAGTAGGCAACAATTACAGTAAAATATTCTTCCAAAAATATTTCCTGAAAAAGAACTATTTATTTATTTTCGTTTCGCTGTTCTAATGATATACGAGTAACAAAAGTCTGATATCTATGGGATCATCTTTTTCTGCTCATGTATATCTCTTACCGATGTATCTGTGCTGTGCCCACCGCAGGTATCGAAACTCTGTTTTATAGCTTTATAAGACCTCAGGCCACCGGGGGCTCTTTTTTTTCCAAGATATATGAAACCGAACTATTTCTATACATTATACGCGAATATAAGTATTATATTGGGTTTTCTACCAATTATTTTGTTGACATAGGAAATTGAAGGTCTGACAGATGAATGCGGAAACAGTATTCCTTTTCAGACCTGAATAAGATATTCAGAATATGATAAGAATAAAATTAGAAATATAATCTTTCTTTATACGGTGACTCGAGGGCTCATAACTTTAAAAATCGGGGTCCGATACCCGTGATGAAAACAGCATTGTGTAGCTTTGCGATTAAACGTTAACAGCTCAAACATAAGAGATATTAGCAAGGATTGATGCTACTTATGTTTTGTTGATTTTTCACTCTCTGTTTGAATATTGTATACTGTTGACAGCTCACAAGATTTTGCTCCTATGATTATTTCAAAACTTTTACATAAAAAGTTTTTCAGTACGAGAGAGAGAAAACAAAAGACGTTAAGTACCTGACGTTTGTATTTATTTATATATTCTGTAAGTTTGCTATATATATTCACGTGGTTTCTTTTCCAGACGACAGGGTGACGGTTCGACTTCCATCTAAAGCTGACAGGTTGGTCGAAGAACGACAAGAATCTAACGAGAAAAGAGAAATCTGTGAGAAGAGAGGCTGCGTGATTGCAGGTATTTTCAACAGCTTTTATATTAGAATTTATAATAATTGTACTGGAAGTAACGACCTTTTTTGACAGTCCCATGCTTCTAAAGACAAACGCTAATAACAACAATCAATGCATCGATTGGTGAACAATCCATGGCGCGTTTTTCCTGTTACGTCACTCAAAAGTTATGCCGCTTAATCCATCCGTATTTGTCTATGTACTATACATATCACATCTCCATGTTATTATCATGTTATATTTCTTACAGCGGCAAATTTGCTTCAAAACATCGACGAATCGATAAATCCTTGCGAGGACTTTTATCAATTCTCTTGTGGTGGATGGATCGAACGGCAAGTGATTCCAGATGACAAGTCTGCCTTGTCTGTGTTTTCACTACTTCAAGACGAATTGGACAAGAAACTTAGAGGTAAGGATTGCTATTCATCTTGTTAACAGAAGATGTTTCCACAAAAATGGATGGATGAAAGATGGATGAATGAGACGAATTGGACAAGAAACTTAGAGGTAAGGATTGGTATTCAGCTTGTTGACGGAAGGTGTTTCCACAAAGATGGATGGATGAAAGACGGATGTAATGGATGAATGAGACGAATTGGACAAGAAACTTAGAGGTAAGGATTGCTATTCATCTTGTTAACAGAAGATGTTTCCACAAAAATGGATGGTATGAATGAGACGAATTGGACAAGAAACTTAGAGGTAAGGATTGCTATTCATCTTGTTAACAGAAGATGTTTCCACAAAGATGGATGGATGAATGGATAGGTAGATGTATGAAAGATGGATTGATGGGTGAATGAATAAACGGGCATAGATAGATAGAGACACAGATTTTAAATTTCACGAAATTTCGAACACTAGCAATAGTGCCAATACAGAGCAAAGTTCTGTGGAAAATAATACAACTATTAACGTAGATTTTGATTTAGTTATCAGAAAATCGATTTGATGTGAAACTAAGAAAAAAAACCCATCGCTGGTTCACTTGGTAAACCTATAATTAATTTAGCACTAATTTTAAATCAACTTGTTTATAATTGCTTCAAGGCTAGAAATAAATTTTCACCACCAGGGCAAAACTCCCGCCAGATTAATTTAAGGTTCAATCCGTCAGACGAAGCTTCTCATCCAGAGATAAACACCTGAGATGGAGTGCTTCTTCTTCTTCCCACGTGTTTTTGTTGTGAAACTCATTAACTTGTTAAAAAGCAGGTAATTACTTTATAACTATTCACTTTGTAGCCTTGAGACGCAAAATGCTTTTGTATCTCAACAGCGATAATAAAGATTTCGGAGGTTCCCCCGTGACTCTACAATTATTCGGGGCTGAGCCACAAGGTGGGCACAACGCAGTTAGCCCATTCTGTTACTTTATACTAAAACATAAGCTTCAGAAAATTATTTTATTATTATTATTAATAATAATAACAACTTCTAAGTGACAATAAAAAAAAAATTATTTGAAACCGTCTGTACTTGGTGAGACTCCATAATTACAGAATTGATGCCTTTACTGGCGAAACCATGGTCGTAATGAACTATGTATTTGTGAAACGTACAATTGTCTTGTTTTTCCCCAGTTCTGTAATAAAAAAGAATAATGTATAATAATATGTCAACCATAAAAATGTATGTTATATCCAGTGCCGCGAAGCCTTTCGTCAATACCAGTGCTCTTCTAGCCGACTGGGATATTTATTAATGATTGAGCCGATATTTATATCAGCATATTTCTTGGCAACTGTTATGGTGTGAACTGTATCAAATTTTTGAAGTTTAATGGCGTTTTTTTTTCCCCCCGATTTTATTTAAGTCGTGACACATCAGAATTAGGGTAAGGATTATTTAACACGCATCATTATTTTATTGAATTAAACTGGTAATTATTCAGGAAAAAAAAACAAAAAAACACACGATACATCTGTCCTTCAGTTCAAATTACAATCATAATTGCTCCCCCAATGGCACAGCGGTATGTCTGCGGACTTACAACGCTAGAAACCGAGTTTCGATACCCG
>NW_013668343.1:45692-47547 GCF_000517525.1 Limulus polyphemus | reverse complement strand
CACAAAGACGGGAACTGTTCAACAAAACATCATCACAAAGACGGGAACTGTTCAACAAAACATCATCACAAAGACGGGAACTGTTCAACAAAACAACATCATCACAAAGACGGGAACTGTTCAACAAAACAACAGCATCACAAAGACGGGAACTGTTCAACGAAACATCATCGCAAAGACGGGGTGTGAAAGTGAAGAAATCAAAAACGCGTGTTGTGATAAAAAAAACCTTAGATAACTTAACGTGTTATAAAACACTTCTTGCTTGTTAAAAGTTAAGTTTGATATGTATAAATAATATTTGAAATTAATTAGCTTTAGCTATACAGATGAAATATTTAAGAAGTGTTTTACTTGACGAGTATAACCGTATTTCGTAGTAGCACTCCCCCCCTCACATTCTTTTTGAATGGAAATGTATTGTGATTAAATATGAAGATGCCCCCCCCCCCCCCACTCTCCAATGGCTCAGCGGTAGGTTTGATGGCTTATAACTCTAAAAAGGAAACCGACTGGGCACAGTACAGAGAGCCCATTGTGTTGCTTTGTGCTTAAATAAAATTAATATGAAGATATATTACTGTAAATTTCTGTTTTTGTAATTTGATTCCAAAGTGAATTAATCGGACATAAACACTTCATTTCTTTTATATGATGATTCTTTCTTTCTTTCTTTGATTTTAAAGAAACGATTGACAAAAAGGGATCCGAGCCCTTACAGCAGGTCCTTTCTGAAATGGGAGGTTGGCCCGTTGTGGAAGGAGAATTATGGGATGGATCGAACTTCGATTGGTTGGAGACTCTTTTCAAGTTCCGTAAGCATGGATACAGCCACGACATTCTGCTGGATTTGTCTGTCACTCCGGACTATAGGAACAACAGCCATCATATCGTTGATGTAAGTGTCGCTATCGCAGTTCTTCGTGTTTGATTTCATAATAAGTTGAGCCTTAAGTAACGAAGAGTATTTTATCGCCAAGAGTTATTAATGTTTACAAGCCTCGTCTGGCCTTGTATCGCCTAGTGGTTAGCACGTCGGCCTGCAAATCAGAAGGTTCGAGTCGCGATAGCCTGATGAATACGTTCCGCACTTTTAAGTTATGAGAGCGTTATAACTGTGACAGCCAATCTCGCTATTCAGTTGACAGTAGCCGCATAGGCGGCAAGCGCTACTGATTGGTTTCCATCCCTCTGGTTAGCAGCTCCAAATTATAATGGCTGTATCTGAACTTAGAGTTTCTGACCTGTTCATTTAACTGGTAAGAGCTGACAATATCGAAGACGCTCGTGTATTTCTATTAAATTAGGGTCTCCCTATGGGACAGCGATAAGTTTACAGACTTATAACGCCAAAATCCAGGATTCGATTCAGTGTTCTCACTAAGCTGCGCAGCCGCACAACAGCCAATCAAGTGCCGCGCACATCCTCAGTAATGGTGAGGAGTATCAACACGTTGACGGTCTTAATGACCCTGGCAATCGATAGGCCTAAAGCCCAGATAACCAACTGGTAACATTGCAAAGTGGCCTAATGATCCAATAGTGTTGATGGTCTAAAAATACCCCCCGCCCCAAAAAAAGAAAGAAAAAAACTGTTAGTGCACATTGCCTTGCACATGAAAAAGTTCATTCCGCACATGGATTGAACAAATTAGAGGGAACATTGGTTCGATTTCCTGCGGTGAACACAGGAGATAGCCTAATGTGGCTTTGTTCCAAAATTGTTTGTTTTGTAATTAAGCACAAAGCTACACAATGGGCTATCTGTGCTCTGCCCACCACGGGTATCGAAACCCGGATTCTAGCGTTGTAAGTCCGCAGACGTGGAGGCCCGGCATGGCCAGGTGGATAAGGC
>NW_013668343.1:43132-45133 GCF_000517525.1 Limulus polyphemus | reverse complement strand
CTTACACTGCTAAATTAGGGACGGCTAGCGCAGATAGCCCTCGTGTAGCTTTGCGCGAAATTCCAAACAAACAAACCGCAGACGTGCCGCTGTCCCACTGGAGGGGGGGTCCAAAATAAACAAGCATCAACTTAGGATGGATGCTCGTTACATATAGCTGAAGGTAATTTTTTCACAAAAGCAAAAAAAAAATAATAATAATACCCACGAAAATATAAGCAAACCTGCGAGGTTCTACTTTTAACCGATACATAACAAAATATCGTCCAAATTATAATAAAATTAGCAGCTACATAAGTATTGACACTTCCTTTCTTGTATATTGAAGACAACATCTACTCGTACCATAAATGATTTTAGATAACACTAGAAACAGTTAGGTGTTACTTTACGATAACTTTATTTTTTAAGTTTAGGCCCGGCATGGCCAGGTGGTTAGGGGCGCTCGGCTCGCAATATGAGGGTCGCGGGTTCGAATCTCCGTCACACCAAACATGCTCGCCCTTTCAGCCGTGGGGGCGTTATAATGTGACGGTCAATCCCACTATTCGTTGGTAAAAAGAGTAGCCCCAAGAGTCGGCGGTGGGTGGTGATGACTAGCTGCTTTCCCTCTAGTCTTACACTGCTAAATTAGGGACGGCTAGCGCAGATAGCCCTCGTGTAGCTTTGCGCGAAATTCAAAAACAAACAAACAATCTTTTAAGTTTTGTAGAAATTTACTCGTAGAATATAAATACTTAGAGCGCGGTTTGTTTTTGCTGCAAGACTAAATACGTCAGTTTCACTGGCACGTGATTAATGTTTGTGTATAGAACGAGTATATGGAGAAAGTAATGTTGACTGATGGCATCGTTCGGGCAAGATGACGTCCTTCTAATTTTATCGATAGCTCTTGTTTTTGAAGCTTCGCGAGTGATGAAAAGCCACGTGCTCTAACAGTTGATCTCTTTCAAGTTTTCGAGGCGTGGATTGACGAATGTATATTTCCCGGTTCCAGAAATCCGTCTGCGTCCTCATTTTAAATCATTGTTATAAGGAAAGACTTTTTTTTTGCTAATAGCGTTTCTTTTCTGCCGTTTCAGTTGGACCAGCCTGTTCTGGGAATGCCAGACAGAAGTTACTTGATAAAAGGCCTGAACGATTCGGGAGTTGCCGCCTACTACAGGTTGATGGTCGACAGTGCTGTCCTCTTGGGAGCAACTCGGGAAGCTGCTGAAGAACAAATGTTGGAATCTCTCAACTTTGAAATCACTTTAGCGAATGTAAATATATCGGTGGAGAAATTATTTTTGTACATAATGTTTTAAAGAAATTAATAATTTAATCGCGAAGAACTTTTCGAATCGGTTATGTAACAGAATCGACATTTCTGAAGAAGGAGAACGCCAGAAGTTAGCAGAAGAGGGGGGGGGGAATTCTCTCGCCCTTTATTTTTCTAAATTTAATCTACTAATGAAAATTTTCAAACGTAATTTGAGAGCAAATAGCTAGAAATTCTTGCAAGAAATTCGTCCACCCACGCCCCCTGGTGACCAAGCGGTAAGTTTGAGGGTTTACGACGCAAAAAAAAAAAAGGTTGCGTTGCGATATCTTCGGTGGGCAGCAGCAGCAGCACAGATGTACCATTGTATAGGTTTGCGCTTAACAACAAACAAAACTTTTACGTAATAATAATAATAATACTGCCACGTGTTTCGTAAAGTTTGGGTTCATCTTTGTTTACCTGCAACACTCGGGCACGAAACTTTAAAATATGTAACATTTACTAGGGATTAAGATCCACTAAAGATGTTTAAAGGTAGGAGTCCAAAACACGATCACGTGTTTGGCTTCCTTTACCAAGCTTTTACATTTGAAATCAGACCATCGGGAACCACGTGATTCCAGTGTATTACACGTCAAAGTACGTGTATTTCTTTGCCAGTTTTTAAATTAACTGTTAAATTTGTAGCGAGGTTTTTTAACACGTTGGTTGCCGTGTGCGCCACCGGTAGGTCCTCA
>NW_013668343.1:39680-42554 GCF_000517525.1 Limulus polyphemus | reverse complement strand
AAGCATGAGATTAACGACCATGTACTAAATGACAGAAAAGTGTCCAGATCTACAGTATCAAGAAGACTCAACGAGAATGTAATATTTGGTTGTGTCGCAAATTGATCTCCAGATATTGTCAAGAGACTGAAATTTGCCAAAAGGTACAAAAACTGGACTGTTGATGATTGGGAAAAGGGTGTTATTGACGGATGAGTCCAAGTTTGAAATATTTGGTTCAAAGCATAGGTTGTACATCCGGCGGAAGAAAGGTGAAAGATACTTACTTCAATGCATAGCACCTACCATGAAGCATGGGATAGGCAGTGTGATGGTTTGGGGGTGTTTTTCTGCTGAGGCAACAGGAGATATTTGCAAAATAGATGGAATAATGGACCAGCGCAAGTACCATGAGATACTGATCCATCATGGTATACCCAGTGGTTTACGTATTATTGGTAAATAATTCTACTACCAAGAAGATAATGATCTCAAACACTCATCCAACCTATGCAGAAATTACTTAGCTAAGAAAGAAGCTACTGGAGTTATTCAAATGATGCAAGGACCCCCACAGAGCCTCGATCTCAACCCAACTGAGCAGATCTGGGATTTGATAGAACAAAAACTTGACAAGTCAAAAGTTACTTCCAAAGAAACTTTATGGGAGTGTATTAGAGACATTTGGAGTAAAATCCCAAAGGATACTTTGATTAAATATGTTGTAACAATGCCTGAAAATTATTAAAGCAAAAGGGGGGGGAACACAAAATATTGACTGTTCGCTCTACTCAAGCACTTCCACCAAGTTTCTGTTGTACTAAATATGAATATTAATAAAATTTTGACGTTTCACCTGTGATGTACCTTCCATTGTTCTTTGAAAGTAGCCTGAAATCTAATTTTTGACTTTGTCCTAACACTTTTGCATAGCACTGTATATGGTCAACAGCACGTGTTATATATATCCTTTTCTTCAGTGACGTCACCACAAAAGATGGCTTCACCCATCCGCATAAAAAGTAATTGGGCTCCCTATAAACATTTATTTCCATAAAATTGATTACGATTCTGGTGATTTGGGACCCCTTTTGTCTCGAACACCCCGTATTTACTCCACTGCTTTTCTTAGGAGGCTTAGTTTATCTGTAAATTGTAGGAAAGCAAGACAAATCTTTCTTCCCAGGTTTGCGTCCCGTTGTTGCAAGATCGCGCTCCGCGTTTTATAATACGAGTGCGTTATATTTCGAGTGGTAAAATCCCATTAGTTGGATTTGGCGGTACATGTTGTCCACTACCTGCCTTCCCTTTACGATATTGTCTTTTTGTTTTGTCATTATAGTTTTCGCTACCGAGAGAAGAGAGGAGGAATATTAGCAAGCTTTACAACAAGATGAACATCACCGAGATCTACAAACTTGCCCCCAGTGTCAACTGGAGGGAATTCTTCAACAAACTGTTGGTTGACCCCATCCCAGACTCGGAACCGGTCATCGTCGACGTTCCCGAGTTTGTCAAGAAATTTGACGACCTCATTACCACCATTGATAAGAGGTATTATGTTACAGAAACTTTTGTTTTTATTGATAGTCCCCCCCCCACGGTGGGCTTGTTTGTTTGTTTGTTATGGATTACGCGAAACTACACGAGGGCTATCTGCGCTAGCCGTCCCTAATTTAGCAGTGTAAGACTAGAGGGTAGGCAGCTAGTTATCACCACCCACCGCCAACTCTTGGGCTACTCTTTTACCAACGAATAGTGGGATTGGCCGTAACATTACAACGATCCCACGGCTGAAAGGGGGCGAGCATGTTTGGTGTGACGGGTATTCGAACCCACAGATTGCGAGTCGAGCGCCCTCTCGGTGGAACATTGGTGAATCTGCGGTGAACACAGCAGATAGCCCAATGTGGCTTTACTCTATAGAAACAAATAAAAGCAAATCTTGTAGATAAGTTGTTTGTGCAACACACTCCAAAACATCAGTCCTCTTGTGACCATCCATTACAGATACAGAAAATTCTTAAGCTCTTACTTTCTACGTTATAGGCACGTGCGTTTAGGTAAAGAAACTGTAAAGTATATTAATGTTTGTTTTATAAATGGGCTTGGCATGGCCTGATGATTAGTGAATTCGAAACTCGTCACCGGTCGTCAGTCCCACCCACTGTTCTTTGGTGAAGAATAACCTAAGAGTTGGCGGTGGTTTGAGTTGACCAAATGCCTTCCCTCTAGTCTATCATTTCAAAAATGAGAACGGCTAGCGTAGATGGCCTTCAAATAGCTTTTCGCGACATTTTACAAACAAGCAAAGCTTATATAAAATAAAACAGTTCTCATATTTCTAAACATAGAATACATTTACTCTTAAATTACCACCTTCTTTATGCTCTTTTCATAGCAGGTGAGGTTCACACACACATTCAGGCATGGACCATTGGTTAGTCTGGTAGAAATAAATGAGGGCCTACGTGCAGATCACACACATTCAGGCATGGACCATTGGTTAGTCTGGTAGAAATAAATGAGGGCCTACGTGCAGATAGCCCATTGTGTAGCTTTGCAACATCCGGTAAAAAAACTGGGTGAAATCACTCGTGTTCTATATAAAACATCCAGAAAACTCCAGCAGAAGCTAGTGGGATTAATGACAATATTGTTAGATAACTTCAGCAGAAGCTAGTGGGATTAATGACAATATTGTTAGATAACTCCAACAGAAGCTAGTGGGGATTAATGACGATACTGTTAGATAACTCCGGCAGAAGCTAGTGGGATTAATGACAATACTGTTAGATAACTCCGGCAGAAGCTAGTGGGGGTTAATGACAATACTGTTAGATAACTCCGGCAGAAGCTAGTGGGGGTTAATGACAATACTGTTAGATAACTCCG
>NW_013668343.1:28909-39123 GCF_000517525.1 Limulus polyphemus | reverse complement strand
TGGGATTAATGACAATTCTGTTCGATAACTCCGACAGAAGCTAGTGGGATTAATGACAATTCTGTTCGATAACTCCGACAGAAGCTAGTGGGATTAATGACAATTCTGTTCGATAACTCCGACAGAAGCTAGTGGGATTAATGACAATACTGTTCGATAACTCCGGCAGAAGCTAGTGGGATTAATGACAATACTGTTAGATAACTCCGGCAGAAGCTAGTGGGATTAATGACAATACTGTTAGATAACTCCGGCAGAAGCTAGTGGGATTAATGACAATAACGGAGTTATCTAACAGACAGAATCTAGTGGGATTGATGACAATACTGTTAGGTAACTCCGACAGAAGCTAGTGGGGGTTAATGACAATACTGTTAGATAACTCCGGCAGAAGCTAGTGGGGGTTAATGACAATACTGTTAGATAACTCCGGCAGAAGCTAGTGGGGGTTAATGACAATACTGTTAGATAACTCCGGCAGAAGCTAGTGGAGGTTAATGACAATACTGTTAGATAACTCCGGCAGAAGCTAGTGGAGGTTAATGGCAATACTGTTAGATAACTCTGGCAGAAGCTAGTGGGATTAATGACAATACTGTTGAATATTTTATATTTTTAACTTTCTTGGTTGATATAATATTAGGAATCCTGTAACTATTTCGTACATAAATACTTTAGAAAAATGTATTTAAGAAACCTATGGGTTAAGGTGATTTAAGGGTTAAGGGTTAACCTGGGTTAAGGTGATTTATATAATCACAAATCGAATGTTTCTACGTGTTTTAATGGTACGTTTTTCAAAACAATCTCCTCTTGAGGTCATCAATAGCAGACTTGCAAACTAAACTAACTCTGTGAGGCACCACTGGGCGTCGCCACTTGTGAATAGCGTATTGCTGAATGCCAAGAACCAACTTCTGCAGTAGTGACGTAACAAGTAGCCTCACACCCAAAGAGTGTCGACGTTAACTAAATAACATTTCTAAACTGTAATCCATATTCAGTGACATGCATTACTTCATACTGTACTGAAAAGAAAAAAAAAACAATAAAATTAATATTAACTACATGTGCTTGGGCAGAATCCCGGAAAATGTTCTGTTTCAAGAGCAAATAAAAAAACCAAAATTAAGAATAACAAATATTTGTATTTCTTGCTTTTGAACGTCATACTGTGTTGTAGCGTACAGAGTGCATGATTCTTCTCGTGATTCATGGCATGCGCACGTTTTACTGACGTCACGGAAGCACAAATTTCAACGTTAAGTGTCCCTTATGTGACGTCATTTTAGTTTCTAAAAATGTGGCTAAAACAGGTAACCTCTCCAGGCGATCTTCGGCCTCCTATCGGGGAAATTATTGTAAAATTTGTAAAATTTGATGGGCATTTGCCCTTAAAAGGCAAAATAAATTGCTTTATTTATAAGCATAATGGAATGATCTATAGGGTTTATATAAAAGTAGAAAGACATGTAAATGAAATTGTCACCTAGTGACAGGATTATGAATTAAGACACGGCCAAGCATATGAGCGGTGAATAAACTCGGCCAAATAAGGATGCTACTGCTTAGAAGGTAGTCCAATGCTATGTCGAAACATGTAGTATGGTCTTCCAAAAATAACGTATTCCATTATGCTTATAAATCGTTGTTTGCCAATGTATTATCATATTTACTTAATTGTTTTTCCAATCTCTTTATTTCTCGTTTTACTAAGCCTAATTTCTTATTTTAATGCAGGGTGCTTGCAAACTACATGCTATGGCGAGTCGTGTTGCAGTCGTTCGCCATGTTAAGTAAATCGTGGAGAGAACTGGTTCAGGACTACAACACTGTTATCACGGGTAAAACCAGGGAATCGCCTCGTTGGGAAAAGTGCATGGGAACGTTAACTGGTAGCTTAGGAGTGGCACTGGCATCGCTGTACGTTCGTAACCATTTTAAAGAAGAGAGCAAAGAATCGGTAGGTGGTGTAATTCTAACTTGTGAATTAAAATAACAACCCTCTTGGTGACGAATGAATTATTTTTAGTTTTAAATCTGGATTTTTTGGGGGGAGTTCGATACCATTTGTGGATACAGCACAAATAGCCCAATGTGTAGCTTGGTTTTTTAAAGACAAGTAAACAGAACCGTTTTAGCCCTCTTAAGGCAAAGCAGCAAATCTTACGACTTGTATAGCTATATATCGAGTTTCGATACCCGGTGAGGACACAGCACAGACAGTCCATTGTGTAGCTTTGTGCTTAACAACAAACAAACAGAAAAACTTAATATCAAAAAGTCCGGTTGAGAAGCATGCGTTAGCGATTTGGTTTTCACTGTAAGTCACCATAAATAAGGCAGGTTGAGACTCCTGCTGGGAAGTTTTAACTCAGCTTAGGGCGTCATAAACAAGTCGGGTTGAGACGCCTGCTGGGAAGTTTTAACTCAGCTTAAGGCGTCATAAACAAGTCGGGTTGAGACGCCTGCTGGGAAGTTTTAACTCAGCTTAAGGCGTCATAAACAAGTCGGGTTGAGACGCCTGCTGGGAAGTTTTAACTCAGCTTAAGGCGTCATAAACAAGTCGGGTTGAGACGCCTGTTAGAAAGTTTTAACTCAGCTTAGGGCGTCATAAACAAGTCGGGTTGAGACGCCTGTTAGAAAGTTTTATCTCAGCTTAGGGCGTCATAAACAAGTCAGGTTGAGACGCCTACAGTGGAGGTTTGGGTTAGTATGAAGCGTCATAAACAAGTCATGTTGGGATGCCTACGTTTCTTTAACACATTAATGGACCTGATCCTGTAGAAGACTCGGTGACGTAATAGAATTAAGGGTGTGTATGTGTGTGTGTGTGTGTGTGTGTGTGTGTCTATATATATATATTGCACATCTCTACGTCCCCCCCCCCCCGTTCCTCAATAGGGCAACGGTAAGTTCTCGGATTTACAACGTTCAAGTCCGGGGTTCGATTTCTTGCATTGGGAACAGCTGATAGTCCAGTGTGGCTTTATTCTAAAACTAACAAAAACTCTAACCTGCTGTTTCATTACCATTGTATTTTGTTATAAGATGCTTATTTAAAATAACCAAAAAAAAAGTACTTATTAACCATTATTAAACTGAGAAACTAAACAATCCATTAAAATTTTCTAATTTGTTTATAGTCACTTGAAATGGTCAACTATATCCACAAGGAATTCTTGAAGATTTTGGATGAAGTTGATTGGATGGATGACAAAACAAGAGAAAGAGCCAAAGAAAAGGTAATAACCAATCAAATTTGAGATAGTTAGAAAATGGAATACGTGCAAATAACGTCACTAGTGATTGAATTGATAAGATTCCTAATCAGTTTATAAAAAGGGGTTTAAAAAATTGGAGATGACATTAGGACTAATTTAATTTAAAATTTTGTAATATTTAGCTCCTCGATGGGGCTTATAACGCTAACAGTCGAGTTTCGATACTCGCGATGGGCAGAGAACTGATCGTGTAGCTTTACGGTTAACATCGAGCTGTAAACTTTAATGATAAATACCCTGTTAGAACTTAAGCGACATCTATTGACAAAGGTAATGAACAACGTTGAGACAAATAACATTTAAGTATACATAACAACGAAATATTTTCGACACTTACATTGATCTTGTCAGATTTGTTCTGTCTGATCCTGTTTGTTCTCCTCCGCGGTAGCCTCATATATGTTGTTTCATTTGTTTAGTTAAACACCTAAAAAAATATTTGTTGCAAAGCTATTTGTTTTTATCAATAGAGGTCGCTCGTGGCTGAAAACAAACTTTGATACTGCGAAAACGCTCTCCCTATTGAAATAAAAATGTCTTGATATCCCGCCCTTTTTTTTTTTAATAGTTGTGCATCTGCCTGCCTATGTAATGAAACACACATTTTTATTGTAGGCTGGTACTATTCAACCGTATATTGGCTATCCTGATGAACTACTGAACGTAGACAAGGTTGCAGACATTTACGAAAACGTAAGTTCCTTTTTCCTCTTATGTCAAGACGTTGTTAAATAATTGATTAAAATTATAGATTTTGTACTTTCTTCGTGTGATTTTAAAAGTTTAAAAAAATAAAAAGACTATACAATTTCCTTATCATTGATGTTGTTATACCTTCCTTCTGATTGTTAATAAATATTATTTCCGTAATGTGTTTTGTATTTTTAGTTGACTTTTTCGTCTGTTTTATTTCTTATTCTATCATGTTTTCTAAGCCTAACTGTGAAGTTTTGTGATTTCAGCTAACTCTGACTTCAAATGACTACTTCCAAAATGTTCAGAATCTGAGAGTCTGGTCCACAGATTACGCTTTTGGTCAGCTCCGGAAACCTAACAAGAAGGGAGAGTGAGTATTTTACTAACTCCAAAAATAAACAACAACAGCAACAACAAACTAAATTAAAACAAGCAATTTTATTTTTGTCGGAAAAATAATAATGAACTGACTAGGAAATGTTAAGAGTTGTACATGTGTTAATGGTTATTAAGTTTTAAATATCGATAAGTTAGTATACCCGGTCTGTAAATCCGAGGGTTCAATGTTCGCGTCCTGTTGCTAAGGAAAAAAAAAGGTGTTTCGTAATTTGGGACATAATGACGTTAAAATCTCTCTATTCGATGAGAGTAGCCCAAGAGTTGGCGGTGGGTGCTGTTGACTAGCTGCCTTACCTCTAGCCAAACAGTTTATGTGCAGATAGCTCCTGTGTAGATTTTCGCGAACATTCTATGATAAAAGCAAAAACATAATTCTTCTGGAAATGTAGTCAAGAGAACGCAAACGGGCTGCTTGACCATCAAAGAACGAACAATACGTGTTTATACCGTATGTAACGTTCTTTTAATATAAGACTCGTTTTATTCTATTTGTTGTGCTCTAAAGAAAATGTCATTTATGTGCTCAGTTACTAAAATTTCTAGCATAGAAAGAGCACAGGCGGAGGCAGCAAAAGCTACCCGCGATACCTGAGGGTAACAGATGTAAGAACACTAAGAATCAAATAGCCTATGATCGTTAACACGTATTTTCACGCTTTATTCAGGATTCTATGCTACTGTGATCGGTAGGGTGTTAATATACTAAGGGGTGGTTCGCAAATTTCGCCATTTTATTTAAAGCGTATACATAAAATTAATATTTTTTTAAACAGATATTATCGAACATTGATCATTATAAATAAGGTACTGGAAAACAAAAATAGCTTTTTAAGTACACAAAGTTTTTCAAAATTGCTGCTTTCCAGAGTACGTTTTGTACGCTCGTGAAAATAGCGAAAAATGCGAACGACCCCCTAAAGAAGCCACGTCTGGATAATAATGAAAAAAATAAATGTTTCTGTATCTCCTTTCTATGAAATTCTAACCCGTGTTTGCGAGTTGATTTTTGTGTCAGTACATTTTAAATTTTAGTACACGTGAGGCTAATTTATTTTCGTTTCTTTTCTCTAACAGCTGGAAAAAGCACGCTCGTGCAGCCGTTGTGAACGCTTACTATAATTCCCTGGAGAATAGTATTGGTACGTTACAGTATACATCATACAAATTAACGTATTTAGAATATGTATATAATATACCCATTATTCTGTTATTGTCGTTACCATTGTTATATTTATCATTGTTATTATAATCAACATTATTGTTATTCATTTTGTTTTTTGAAACACCTGAGCTCCAAAGCGCCCTCTATTGTCTTTATTTGTAGTGAAAGGTTTATTTCGTTTTTCAAGCAACCGGAAAAAAAGGGCCATGAAAGCAATTTGTAAATATTTCTCCCAAATCCTGAGTTACCATATGGAAGATTTTTTTACTGCAACGCGTGTATTGTTCAATGCTGGTAGGAAAAGACAAACCAGTAATTTTTGGTCTTGCATGGCCAGATGGTTAGGGCGCCGTGAGTCGCTGGTCCAACTTCCTGTCCCATCAGAAATGCTCGCCCTTTCAGCGGTGGAGGTGTTATAATGTGACGGTCAATGCCACTATTCGTTGATAGAAGAGCAACCCAAGAGTTTGCGGTGGGTGGTGATAACTAGTTGCCTTTCCTTTAGTCTTTCACTTCTAAATTAGGGACGGCTAGCTCGGATAGCCCTCATGTAGCTTTGTGCGAAGTTCGAAGTAAACAAATCAAACCAGTAATTTTTAAAGTTAGAAAACTACAGAAACTACAAATCGGTCAATAGATGGAGCCATGAGCTAAAAGTTTAAAGCTGAAAAGAAGAAAAAAAAATTCGGAGCCATTTTGCCGCGGCTAAAAATTACGTAGACTGCATTATTATTTTTTTGCCTACTTTCTTCTTAATTTGCCAGATCTCAGATGTCAGATCTGTGGCATTTCAGACTTATCTTTTACCTGTTGGAAGACACTGCCCAGGAGGCCGTTCAACTGGTTTTGATATTCCTACTACTAATTTGGCGGCTACAAAAATGTAACGCATGAATTACGCATTCCTTCATTAACACCCCCATTCCCAGTAGCACAGCGGTATGTCTGCGGACTTGCAACGTTAGAAACCGGGTTTCTATACCCGTGGTGAGCATAGCATGGATAACCCTTGTTTAGTTTTGTACTTAACTTCAAACAATGTTAATTGATTTGTTTAATATCTTTCCTAACGTTAAGTAATAACATAATTAATTTTTCTTTAAAAAAATGTATTTTAGTACTATCACATATTATTCTTTTTTTCTTTTTTTTAGCTTTTACACTTATGAAAATAATCTTGCATTAATATCTAGTATAGTAGGCCTAACCTAGAAATCTCGAGCTGGCTGAACTTTAAACGATATTATTAAGATAACGGCGGGAAATATCGTTAATAGCAACTATTGATTCAATAAATTATGATCATTGTAAGTTTTAATTTTTTATGCATTGAGTCTCAAATCTTGATAGTGGTAATTTTACGGACTTACAATGCTAAATTCGTGGGGTTCTAATCCCTGCGGTGTACACAGCAGATAGCCCAATGTGGCTTTGCTCTTAAACAAACAAATAAATCTAGTCGTTTTTCAGTTACGTTTTTCGACAAAGATCTAGTAAACAATAAAACCAAGAGCTTATGTTTCATTATAATCAATGTCAGCATTGGACTTAGCAGATATATATATATATATATAGTGTGTTTGACATATTGTTATGTTATGTAATTCCTAAGCCTAAAATTTATTCACAGAATTCCCTGCTGGAATCCTGCAAGGAGCGTTTTATGAAAAAGACAGACCAAAGTAAGATAGATGCATAATTTGTTCGTAAATAAGTTCATAAACGTACTTATTTATAGATGTCACCTATCCTGGAGTATTGACAATGTCTTATTCATTTATGTATACATCCGTATAAAAAACAAAACAAAAAAACAGCTGTCTGAAAGGAAAACAAAGGCCAAGATTTTTACAGCTGTAACTATTTTTGAAGTCCAATAAGAAATAAATAATGAAACTTCAATTCGTTTTGTTCATAAAATGTGACTATTCACCTTATTATTAACAAGATTATAGTAGTTTTAGAGACAGCTATGAAAAAGAAGGGGAGGGGGGTAACAAGTGAAAGAACTCCTGTCATCTAGTCGCAGGTGAACGTTCTTACAATCGGACATTTGACTGCCAGTTTCGTGTTTGTTTGTTTTTTTAATTCTTTTTATCTTCTTTCGTTAGCAAGGCGTTCCTCTTCAACTCAACTACTAATTAAAATTCCAACCAAATACTTGCCAGCAGCGGTGTAGTCCTGCGGGTTCTCAAAAAAAGCATCGACCCTCTCACTTCATGCCCGGAGGGGGGTAGGACGCCGAACCCAAAATTCAAATGTAGATTATTTCCCACGTTGCTTTTTTTTTATACATTCGAACGTAAATCAATAGTTTGTAATAATGTCTATAATATTGAACGATTTATATAAAGATTAAAGTTTCATCATTATACTAAAATTTATTGTCCTTACCAATGCTTTACGATAATATACTTCAATCAATAATATTCTGAATTTCTAGCTAATTAGTAAACACGATGGCTATACTAAATAAGCAGTTTGTTAAAAAAATAAAATAATTAGTAGTTCTTTAGGAGAGGGTAAGATAGCTTGTGGCGACCTCTCATTTCTAAATGTAGCACTACATCACTAGTTTCGGGTGAAGCGGTGTTGAAGCTGCAATATTGCGTATGGAAAAGTCTTAATTCTTGAAACTTAGGTGACAAAAAGATCGTATTTATGGTGACCTTAAAATCATTTTGGAATAGCACATAGCTAATTAATATAATATATTTCATATCGCTGCTTTTTATTTATTATTATTATTTACAAAAACAGAAATCTCTTATTTCAAAAATGCTTTCAACAGTAAAAATCTTGGCTGTTTTTCTGTCGGACGTCTGATTTTTTTTTTGAAATATTTTGTTAAATCAATGACATATATCAAATATATTTTAAGTTATCCTCTCATTCCCCCGGAGGGGGGGGGGTAGGTGTATGTAAGTATCAAGAAATTTCTTAAAATTATAAATTTAAGTTCGCTTTTAACAACTTTCTGAATGTTACATAGGTCTTTTGATTTTAGTTTGAAAATTTTTTTTTTAAACTTTCTTCTGATGTGTTTAAAATTAAATAGTATTACGAGATATTAAGTTCAACTTATGCTGTTAGAATTACAAAGAAATAACTCAAAATAACGTCTATAATGAATTAATTTTACGTCATGTTATTTTATTCTTAGTTACTTGAACTATGGAGCAATTGGATTTGTTATTGGTCACGAAATAACTCACGGATTCGACGATAGAGGTCAGTGTATTTCTTGTAACTTGCACTCGGGTTAATTTCATGTTCACGTCATAACTAACAACGGTTATCGTGCTTATTTTTCTATCTTTCTATATAAGAGCGATTGAGATGCTTGGTTATTTAATGCTATGTATTAAAACGTAGGTTGAAATAACTTCTAAGAAAACATCGTGTCAAAATTATTTGAATATTTCAAACTGATTTATGAATAATCTAGTTAACATAGCAAAGTCTCCTTTAGTTATGCGCCATGTTAGGCTTCGGAGTGGTTAATTTTCCATTTTAAATGGGGGGACATTAAAAATTGGCGAGTTCATCCCATCAAACAGGCTTGAAATATAATGTATTTTATTTTTACTTTCTGTAAAGCGTTAACAACACTTACATGGCTTGAGATAAGGGCTTTATTTGCGTGTATAGTAACAAGTCTGCTTACTATATTGTCTTGGCAGAGTTGACATCCCGTGTTTCTTACGTAGGTCGTCAGTTCGATAAAGACGGAAACAACGTGAACTGGTGGGAACCTGAGACGGACTTTAAGTTTAGGTCCAAAGCCAAGTGTATAATTGAGCAGTATGGTAACTACACCGTTCCGGAGAACGGACTACAGGTAATACAATGTTATTAGATTTATAGCAGTTTCTTCCGTACATCTGATTCTTTTTCTTTCTTATCACATTTTGAATCTATTCGAGACGGAAGTCTAAGAACTTGTATTGTTCTGTTATGATACTTAACGAGTTAACCCTCACCTCACGGGTCAAAGGCCATGTCATCTCGTATGTTTATGTCAATAAGTTTTATATCAAACTGTAGATTATGATTCAAATTTTAGTAATGCACATTATTTAATTTCTTAATTTAAAATAAATTTGAAAAAAACACTCCTAAACATTGATTCTTGTGTGTCACATGGTATGTTGTTTCAAATTAGATGTTTGTGATGTCAAAATACAAAGTCCATAGTTTAGTACGAATTAGGAACTTCAGTTACCGACATTGACAAGCTAGAATGTAAAATAAGAACCTCCTATATTTTCTATTTGTTGAGATATCGCTCACCTCTTTCAATTTGTGGAAACACTCTCTTATATACACTTACTTCTGTCTATGACATGTTGATAACCAATCGAAAGCTCAGAATGTCCCCCTAGTGGCTTTCTCAGCCATTTCCAAATATTACGACGTCATCTCATTCTTTCGATACAAAACTTCAAGCTGGTAAGCTGAGTCTTTAGTCTGCTCGAAACTTCATATTTTTTGTTCGACCCAAATACAACTTAGTTACTAAGCTTGATAAATTCTAGTAGAATTCTATGGTATTGATATAATAATTTATGATTTTTTTTTGGTTATATAAATTCTATATAATAAAAACCTAAAACATTATTTCGTTTCACATCCTTCACAAGCAAATTTTGTATAAGGCTTAGCAACCTATG
>NW_013668343.1:25503-27909 GCF_000517525.1 Limulus polyphemus | reverse complement strand
CTGTGTATTAAGAAAAATAAGTTTAAGAATTTATTTGTAAATAGTAATAATCTATATACACATATAATGTTTAATAATTGAAATGTTTTACAAATACTAGTCCACTAAAACACACAGCCAAGACTTAAAGGTTAATTTTATATGATTGGATACTGTAACATGAATGCACGTGCGTCGCGTTATTGTAACTTTGGTATTGTTAGTCAGGCACTGTTTAGAGGTCAACATAATTAATATATATATATAAATGTTACGGGATTTAAGCTATTTAGACTAAACATTCGTGTTATAATTTGTAGTCATTCTATACTCCATAAATGTATATTAAAATCCATTAACATGTGCGAAGGTTATGTAGAGTTCAGCAAAAGTCATTTAGAAGTCAACAGAGGCCAGCTAGAGGTCATTGTTCTATACTTATCAAAAATAACCAATTTGAAGGTGCCGAATTATGGCAGCTAAGACATTACAATATCTTCGGCTTGTTAATTATGTAAAAAATATCGTTTTAAAATACACTAGACTTAGAGATTTTCAAGAATTAGAGCAGGGTATAATAATAGTATTCCAACCACATTATATTCGTCTTATCCAGTGCCGACGACGCGTTTCGCTCAATCCAGAGCTCATCAGACTTTTTCTAATTCTTGAAAATCCTTAAGAGACTAAATGTAGAATACAGTGTTAGAAAATATAATAGGCCTAATGTCTAATGACAAATAAATTAATTATAATCCTGCCTCGCCAGCTTGGAAAATGTGATCACATCGTAACAATATTATACACTGTTGATATTGTTATATTAGTAGTGTTACTCGGCAATACATTGGCTGGCTTTTATTATTATTGTTTTTTTTTCTATCAACGAGTTTTGTCCCATTTCTGTTCAAGCTACCTTTTACGACTTGGGCATTATCTTACCAGATACCTGAAAATATTTCCCACAGATTAATGGCATTAACACCCAAGGTGAAAACATTGCAGACAATGGAGGACTGAAGGAAGCCTATAGGGTAGGTTTCAGTTTTGGTACGAAATGTTTAACTGAATACCCATTTTTTTTAATACTGATATTCTAAGCCTAACTAAGAAAAAAAAACGTAGCAGCTCATTAATGTGCTAACCCTTTTCGCATCAAAGACCAAACAGAAAAAAAGAAGTAAGATAAATATTGTTCTGAACAGTTAAGTTCATTTGTCCTGTTTTCTATAAAAGAAAAAAGAGAACACGTGTGTTTCGCATCCGGTTATTTATCATGTTGTGTTGGTTTCCATTGTATTTGTGCATTTAGGCTTACAGATCATGGGTCAAAGATCATGGACCCGAGCGTTACTTGCCTGGCCTGAAGTACACACCTGAACAGCTGTTTTGGATTAGTGCAGCAAACGTAAGAGATCTGATTTTGTTTCTGTAAATTGTGATCTTTACTACGTTAAGGTTTTTTTTTTTTACATTGTGAAATTGTCTTTGATTGTAAGACTTTGGTGATGTAAAAAGAAAAAAATATTTGTATATGATTTACGGACAACGTTTCGGGCTTCGTGTTGAGGGAAATGTGGGTGGGGCGAGAAGTGTGTTTGGGTAAGTGTCACCTATCTACTTTTTTATGGCCTGATTAAGTACTTTAGAATTTGAGTCGGCTGTGGCCTGGTAGCTAGCGTACCGCACTGTGAATCCGAGGATACAGATTCTCGCCCTACTGCCGCAAAATCGCACTCCTAATTATTTTGTTGAGGGTGTAGGTGCGTTATAAGAGTGAGGGTCAAATTCTACTATTTCATCATAGTAGCACAAACGTAAGAAGAACAAGCGCCGTTATTATACACTTTCGACCTGGTGGTCTTCTATACACAGATCTAGTAAGGAGGGGGGACCATTTAAGAAAGAATGTTGTAGTGACCAGCAGAAGGGGGGCGTAATCTTGACAGTTATGTTTGATTTTATATATATATGTGTGTGTGTGTGCATGTATGTTTAAGGGATTTTTAACGTGGGGAACACATGTATATATATTTGTCGTCCTCCACCCCTAAAGGTCCAGGGGACTCGTCCCCCATGTTTTTATCTATTATTTCTTGGTGTGTGTTTGTATATGATTTGCCCGAAGGGGTACCAAAGGGGTCACCTGTTTTGACCACTCACACTATACAGTAGTGTGTTGTCTGTCAGTCAGTCTGTAGACACTAAAAGAACGTCACGCAAAGGACACTTAACGTTGCAATTTGGACTGTCGTGACGTCAGTAAAACGTGCGCATGCCATGAATCACGAGAAGAATTTTGCACTCTGTAGGCTACAACACACCATAATACATGAACTTCAAAAGCAAGAAAAAAATACTTTGTTACTCTTCATTTTGGTTTTATTTCCTTTTGACACAAAACACGCGGAAGTACATCTTGTATTT
>NW_013668343.1:24368-25246 GCF_000517525.1 Limulus polyphemus | reverse complement strand
AAAACGTGCATCACGTATAATGGTTAAAAACGGACCGCCAAAACGAATCACGTTTAGGCGATGCGTGTAATGATTAATAATGTGTAAAGTGATGGCACACGATGAGACACACATTCGGCATGTAATGGTGTTTGAATACAAGAAGGGAAACAATGCCTCTGTAGCCACAAAGAATATCAAAGTAGTTTATGGAAATATTTTGAACGTTCGTAAGTGTCAACGATGGTTCAGCAAATTTCGTTCGGGTGACTTTAGTCTTTAAAACTGTGATGGTAGGGGCCGACGTGTTGGAATTGATATTGATGCTCTGAAGACGCTTGTTGAGTCTAACCCAAGGCAACATACTCGTGAAATGGCCATGAAATTGCATGTCTCTCATGAAACAACACGTAAACATCTGAGGATGTGGCACGTTTGACGCAACACAAGATTGTGGAGTTGAGTTGGGAAGTCCCCTCCCCACCATATTCTCCAGATATGGCACCATCAGATTACCATCTTTTTCGTTCGCTACAACACCATCTTAATGGGAAAACGTATGTAAATGGGGAAGGTGTTAAGGAGGACATCGACATGTTTTTTGCTTCAAAGTCAAGTGATTTCTTTAATCAGGGCATTAATAACCTGATTGTAAGATGGAAAAGCATCATCGATAAGAATGGAGACTAGTTCATTTAATAAATGTTTTGTTTGATATACAAGTTGTTCGGGTTTTTACATCTAAAAAAAAGCGACATTAATTTCTTGAAACTAATTTTTGTTTCTATACTGAGAGTACCTGCCAGAACTGTTCTACGTTTTAATATTTAGTAGCCCCCCCCCCCCCGAGTGGCACAGCAGTATGTCTTCAGACTTACAACGCTAGAATCCGGGTTTCG
>NW_013668343.1:0-24347 GCF_000517525.1 Limulus polyphemus | reverse complement strand
CGTGGTGGGCAGAGCACAGATAGCCCATTGTGTAGCTTTGTGCTTAATTACAAATAAACAATAACAATATTTAGTAATAAAATACGGGATTTCAATAATACGAGAACTTACTTTGTGAAGGTTATGAAAACTGAGAGGACTGTTTCTCACAACAATCTGTCAAATATTTTATAATAGAAAGAAAATAAGTTGAACCTATTGCTTCGTGGTTAGGGAGGGAAAATGTCTTTGTGTTGTCGTCTTGGAGTGTAGGAAAGTCTTGCTCCTATTGGATGTACTGTTTTCTTGGTGTAGAGGAACATATTAAGCTATTATTTGGTGTAATCTTGTTTTCGTTTAGTCTTACAAGACGGAAGGACATGGATTTCGGAGTTTGATACCACACACACACACTTTAAACTGTTATATGAATGACAGTCAATCCATTAACGTAAATGGTGGGTGTTATGGTACCCCTGCCTGGCTGCCTTCATTCTGGTCAGAAGTTCAAAATTAGAGACGGCGGCAGAAAGGCTTAGAAGCTTGCCCATATACATACAAAATATAAAGTAAACGGAGAAGTTGTAAACAATGCGACAGCTAGTAGTTGACAGATATTGGTCGAAACGTTATCATCTTTAATTCACAAAAACTAAACCGGGTACATTACTTTTCAATTCCCCCAACCGAACGTGTTAAATTTTATATTCTAATCCTCCAAGTTGAAACGGGTATATTATGATCTAATCCAACAGACTGAGCCGTATATGTTAACTTTAATGTCTTTCCAGCAATACAGTAACAGTTGGTTGTTAATGAATTCCAGGTGTGGTGTGGAAAATATCGGCCAGAGGTCCTTAAGTTGAGGATACTGTCAGGATCACACAGTCCAAGCCAGTTCAGGTATGGTTAATCTTTCAGTATTGTTTAACATAAATTTCACCTTTAAGACTGCCGAATGTCCAAATTATTGTTTGCCACCATTGATAGCCCAAGCTAGCATGGCCTGGTGGTTAGAGCACTCAACCCACAATCTGAGGGTCGCGAGTTCGAATCCCCGTCCCCGAATATATTCGCCCTTTCAGTCATGTGGGCATTATAATGTGACTGGCAATCCCACTATTAGTTGGTAAGAGAGTAGCACAAGAGTTTGCGGTGGGTGGTGTTGACTAGCTGCCTTCCCTCTAGTCTGCCACTGCTAAATTAGGGACGGCTAACGCAGATTAGCCCTCCTGTAAGTATTCGCGAAATTTAAAAACAACCAACCCGCCTCCATTGGTTGTCATTTCACAATAGCTTGAGTTACTGTGTGAATAATTCAAATGTTTATGCAGATTAGATTTGTTTTATTTCAATAGCAAGAAAGAGATATTTAACAAATCGCACTGTTCTAAATCGTGACACAATGCTGTCAACACTTTGATTAGGTTTGGTTTGAATTTCGCGCAAAGCTACACGAGGGCTATCTGCGCTAGACGTCCCTAATTTAGCAGTGTAAGACTAGAGGGAAGGCAGCTAGTCATCACCACCCACCGCCAACTCTTGGGCTATTCTTTTACCAACAAATAGTGGGATTGATCGTCACATAATAACGCACCCGCGGCTGAAAGGGCGGGGATTCAAACCCGCGACCCACAGATTGCGAGTCGAGCACCCTAACTACCTGGCCATGCCGGGCCCACTTTGATTGGACCTAGCCATAGGTCCCTTACCCTGCCTTTTTTTTTTTTCACCTGAGCTAGTGAAAGCTACAAACTGTTAGTCATCACCCTGGTGGTCGTAAGTTTGTTATTGTTTTCTCTATGGTCACGAGGCAACGCTTATTACCGTTACACACCAATTATACTTTTTTTTTTTTTTAAATTATTCGGAGACGTACCGAAAATGATTAAGTAATGATGATGGGAAATCAGTAGCACATTCTTGTAAACTTCTACATATTTTAACGCTTGTCGTTACTTTTTGTTTTAATCCTGCAATGGCTTACAAGATAACTGAAAGAAAACTTTCAATACGTCTCCCGTTCTCACGTAAAAGTTTAATGTTAGTTTCTGTGTCAAGATAATAAAAGTACAAGTTTTTAATTTTTTTTTCCCTTTTATAGAGTGATCGGAACCTTCTCTAACCTTCCTGAATTTTCTGAGAGTTTCAACTGCCCGGTCGATTCCCCCATGAATCCTCAGAAGAGATGTTCCGTTTGGTGATACCCCTATTCAAAACGTCGGTTCTCTCACTATGATGATTTACATGGCACAGGAAGTTTGCTAAGCGGGCAAATCTCGTATAAAATTGACGCCCCATTGCGCCCATAATGAGACAAAAAAAAAACAAATAAAAAGAAAAACCACTTTAAACAAACAAAACAATCGTATATATCTTCTTTTTTTAATTTAAGACGTAACAAAATTACCTGCATGATAATATATTGTTGTTAACACTAACCTGAAGATTTGTATTCGAATATCGGAACCTTTCCAGTGGTTAATGCTTAGTAAACTTTCTGTATATACTTTATTTCTCTATGGCTCTTATCGTTGTTAAGAAACTAGCTGTTGGAAAGTATAGGCTTAAACCAGAGTTTGTGGAAAGAAGGAGGATTTTGGGGGCAAACAACAAAAGTAATCCGTGTAATTGTTGATTTTTTTTACGATTGTTTTGACTGTAACTGCGTGTAGTTGCCGTATTTGAACACGAATGTGTTAAAGAGAAGGCCTTATTTTGAACACGAATGTGTTACAAAAAAGGCTTCTGTTCTTGAGAAGAGTGGGCTTGTATAGATGCGAATGTTTTTTTTTTGTTGCGTGTTTTTGTTTCTAAATCCTTTTTTGGAGTAGAAAAAGAGAGAGAGAGAGAATTTAACTAACCCTAATAATGTGCAGTAATGAGGAACCCACGTGCTAGATATGAAATTAACCTTATGTTTATTTCGGACTTTTATCAATATTCGAAAAGTTTCTTTGAAAAGGGGATTTTGTCATTTATTTTAATTTTTTTTAAAGCTATATTAGTATTTTTTTACCTTTTAAATCTGAAACTGTAAAGCCTTATCGTAGGTATACGATCGTCGTTCGGTGTATGAATTATTGACACAGTAAAGTTTTCGTTGATCGTTGCACCATCTAGCGTACAAACATATTTTCTCGTCATTAAGAGTTTTTTTTTGTTTTTTTTTAATAATTGAAATAAGATGCTTTTGTACAGATAATTATATGAAATGGTACTAGAACTATAAACAATAAATTTACTATTAAATCTGTCTGTATAATAGATGTGGAATGTATTAGAAAAAGGGGGAAAATGTATCGGTGTGTGAGGAGACAACATACATTCAAAATGGCCACTAAAAGGATTTGTTGTGATTTTTGTGTAGTTTTTGTAGTATTTCTAGGATTTCATATAAATGTTAACCGATACAAATGTTATTCGAATTGAGATGTTATCTTGTTGATTTTTTTTTAATCTAGTAAAAAAAAAAAAATGTTGCTGCTGTTAATGAAAGTGGTTTTAAAAATTTAATTTCTAGGCGTCGTTCGTTATCGCTTGCTTTCCTATACCTAGAGTACACTGACGTACTAGTCCTCGTGTGAGTATGTGACCTGTAAACAAATATAGTCTATAATGTTAAATCTCGATGACCTCTTGCTAATGTGTGAAGTTCAAGGTCGCTCAGTAAAATCAAATTTGTCACAATCAAAATTAGATGTGTTTTATTATTATTATTATTATTATATATATATAACTAAATAATTTGTCAGACTCGGATAAAACTATTGAAAAACTAGGTGGAGTTGCTTCGCACATGTTTTAAGATTTTAACCCTAATATTGGAGTCATTGATAGTTGAATTATATGTTTAGTACAAACTGTTTATATAATCGAACGTTGCAAGTCTGAAATATTTTAAAATAATAATAATAAAAATTAAAAAAAAAAAACGTGAAGGGTTGGGTACTTAACCCTCTATTGCACGCATTCTAAAAAACCGGTGAAGAAAAAAAAAAGTTTGAATTCCTTACTTAAATATGTCTATATTCCACAATATGTTTTACTAAATTATAAATGGGTACGTTACATAGAAATAACATTGTTTAATTGAGGAACCAGCAAACATAACTCCGTGGTTTATTTAAACTGTTGCCCAGAAATAAAAGTATTAAACTACAGAATTCAAGTGTTTTGAGCACCAAAGGTAGATGTGCAATAGAGGGTTTTTTATATATATATATATAATTTTTCGCAGGGCTCCAAAGGTTTAAATGTACACCAGGGTTAATGTAATTTATAAGCTACAAGTTAATTTCAAGTGGTGTTTTTCTGTAAGCTTATTCGAATGACAAAAGAACTATATTAAGTTCACAAATAGTACAGGTGACTTGGCTGAAAGAAAACAATGTTTAGTTACATATTTTACCGTCAGATGTTGTTATGGTCAGCTTTGTGCAACTATGATGTGAAGCGCGTACTTTTGGAATGCTTGTTAAGAAACAATTTTGAACATTTATGTATATTTTGTGTATGTGTATTTTGTAAGGTTGGAGATTAAATAAAAGGGTTAAATACACATTCAAATATGGTCTGGTTTTTATTTTTTAAAGAGAATGTTTAGAGCATTTATGGAATAAAACAATATTTGGTACAAACTATTTATATTTCTATCGTGTAGGTGGCGCTTGATATTATCCGTCCTCATCTGTATAATGTAATGGCGGTTATTTTCTGGCTAATGGCGAATAACTTAAATTAGATCTTTCAACATAAAGTTTACAAGGATGTCATAATTATGTGCACGTAGAACACATGAATATGCCTTACTTTTCAAAGTTATCCTAAACTCATTATTTTAATGGCGACACTGTTTGAACTGAAGCCTAGCCTGTCTTTTCTTTTCAAATTCTAAACTTGCTACCTAATCCTGCTGAGTACTTCGATAGCCAAGCTATCATAATGAAAGAAATTACTTAAGAATAAAAACGAAATAGTTCTGTTTCTTCTTCTTTTTTTTTTTTTACTCAACTGAGAAAAATGTTGTCATTTCTTCTTGAGAACTCCACCTAAAGTTGATGTTTAGCACGAAACAAAACCTTTTAACCCCAAATAAACCACTACTGTTAAATTTTATTTCATAATTAAGAATCGAAATAAAAAAAAAGTCTTGATTTCACTTTGGAAAAACTTACAGTAATTTACTCTGGATGATGCGGTGCTGTTAACATTTCTAATCGTGCAGAAGAGAAAGAATTCCTGCCTTTTAATATTTTTATATTATAGATATATTTCCACCAAAGGTAAAATTGAAAATATAATTTGTGACTTAATGACGAAGAAAAGAAAGTAACGATTAAATAAATAACCGATTGTAATTTTATATATTATTTCAGTACAATGTGTCGACAGTAGTAGTCCAAAGTAATACCATCGCCACAGCAACATTATTACCTGTTGTTGTTACGGCGCCCCTAGTGGCACTGCAGTAAGTCTGCGGACTTTTAACGCTAAAAACCGGGATTGGATACCAGTTGAGAGCACAGCACATAAGTAGCTTTTCATATAACTATAAGCAAACAAAACAAAACTATTGTTACAGCAAAGGCCTTTAAATTTCACTTTTGAGCTGAATGACTTATATATAATTCTGTGCTTATTAAATCTGCAGAATGTCGTCTTCTTGTCAAGTTTAAGGTGTATTCTGTTACAAATTAAACTACGTAGTTTTAAGAACTAAGTATTGTAGAATAAAAGAAGTGTTTTATCAAGTTTGGCTTATTGTTAAAAATACATTTTACTTCGAAGTATTAAGAGTGATTTTAGAAACTCTTTTCAAATAATTTTTAAAAATTTCAAAGCTATTAGTGATAGAATATGAGGGTATACAATGTCCATTCAAATTGTAATCGAACGATAAATAAAAGGCCTTTCGTTCGATACCAGAATTCGTCAGTTGGACATGTGACTTGTGGAAGACGAAGGATAAACATAAATAGTATTTTTTTACACGTCTCTGGATTGAAATCCGAAATGGACAAATTAATAGAAATGTGGGAAAAAAAGATCTGCAGTTTACGTGATTTTATCACAAATTTTAGGTCCTTTTTTTTGTTTTTTTTTTTTTTTTTTACGGAAGTCTTTAATCGCAAGGTGAAGATCTCACCTCGTGCGTACGAGATAAGAAGTCATAGTATGACTACATAACACATGAGGTAATTATTCTTCATACTGTTTGTTAGGAATGTAATAATAGTTTTTTACTAATAATGTAACTCAAATTGACTATACAAAATTTGAAAAAATGACACGTGAACTGAGGAGCTTGTATTTTCACTTAGGATTACAGCAAACAGAAATTTTGGAAATTCTCAGTATTTATCATGGTATTTTCTAAGTCTCAGGACACTACAGAACACTCTGAGAAAACAAAAGTTGTATCGTTGGAAACACTTCTGTGAAAGGTAGTTGTCACATACTGTCGAATAGTAACGCCATAGGTACACGTCATCACTGTTTTATTATCTCGTAGGTACGAGATGAGACCTTTGGTATTGTTTTTTCCACCTTGTGGTTTAGGGCTTCCATACCCCCACAGATATTCTATTTTTATTTTCCAATTATCATATTATCTTTCAATCACTGTTCGTAGTAGAAAAGCGAGGACGCATGCCTGCAAGTTATTTTAAAAATCTGGGATGAAATAACGTTTAAAATAAAACATAAAACATATTTTGTTTCCATTGCCGAATCCAACTGGGCAATCCAATCTGGTATTGTATGATAGGTCTCTTCGGCAGTGACTTGCAAGAGACACGCCTTGGATTTTGGATCGAAAATGGACAAACAACAAGGAATGTGTGTGTGGGGGGGGGGGGTAGAATCAATAGTTTACGTAATTTTTATCGCAAATTTTAGGTCTGTTGGTTAATAATGATATCTACTGACCAAAAAATATAAAAAATTGTAAAAAATATCATATTAAATTTTACAATAGAATACAACATTGTTATGAAAAAATTAAAACATAATTTAAGACGCTGCAATTTTAGAAGAAGTTAGAGCAATGCTTTATCACATTAACCAACAACGGTCACCTATAGGGAACAAAAAATATATGTATATAAACAATAATAATACAACAGCCACCTATAGTGAACAAAAAAAAACAAACAAAAAATTCAAGAACAGCCAAGGGCTCTGCAGTTCCATAAGATTATGCCTCCTTTCCACATATTTAATCACAAATGACGTTGCTAATTCATGATTCATCTGGTTACACTGTGGTATACTTATGTCTTACAAACGGTCACAAGAATCTTCAGAATTTCAGGTTCCGTAAAAGTAAAGCGGAATTGAAGCAAAAAGTGCTATCAAATAAACAAAATATTTATCCACAAATAGTCTTGGTTTAACTGGATAACTTCTATGTTATGTTATATTACTTGTGGCTGTTAAAGCAAGAGAGCAAAACATCGGTACAATATGATTGTAGGAATGATACTACACTGTTAAATCAGATTAAACCTATTGAATTGTCCCGCAATCTTAGGTTACTTTCGTCAACAACTGGTGGAGTCATGTATATTCAAGGAAAATAACATTTACGTATATCGTTATATTAACTCTTGAAATAATGATTAATTTAACTTCGCTGCAGGTCTTCATATAAAAATAGGATCAAGCAAATGTAAACCTTCCATAAACATTCATTTGTGGTGTGGTACTACAACAGGCACAATACATGCTCGAAAATGTGGACAAATGTATTTGTTTTATATGAATAACGATACATTCCTCCTTATTATGGAATGGTGAAATTAGCATTTCTTTCAAAAGCGACAATACAACTTCAATCAAAAGCTCTTAATAATAGGCCTAATGTAAATATCCGATGGATAAACAGCTAATAAGGAAATAAAAAAGATTCTACTTTGAGTGGCCAATTTCGAATATGAAGTTTTTATTAATGTCAATTTAAGCTGGAAATTTCCTCTATGAACGTTTTTTATTGATATCAACAAGCCTAAAAAAAGGGGAATGAAGTAAGTTAACGCTGGCAATTTGAACTTTTTGTCCACAATCTTTGACGCGCTGTATAAAAAATTGGCTAGCACAAAAATGAATCATAGTTTTATTTGTGCTTACTGAGGAAAATTTATTTTTTTATATTTTCAAATTCTACTATTTATGCAATCTTAGTAGGAACAGTATAAAAATTCTAAATGCATCTATTTGCTTTATCTCATATTCGATTGAAAATACACTGCACATTAAATTCATTTATGTTATACATATATATATATGTTTTCGAATCAGACTAATGAAAGTGAGTTTGGATTTTTTATCCCTTCTCCCCCTGATTATCTGTCTTTTATTGGGATATTTATCGACAACACACTCACGCCCTCGCCTTCATTTCTACCTGTCTTTTGTCTCTTCTTGCAGCTACATATTAACTTTTTTTTTCTTCGTGATCACTTTACACCAAATACTGCGAGTGGGGTGAAAGAGGGTTGTTTAACCCTCGAACACCCCGGTTTTTCCATCCAAAAATCGCCAGATAAGGGATATATATGTATATATTGTTGTTTTTCGGTAGGTAGCGCTAAAGTATGTAAACATGGCTCTGGGTTTCAGTGTTTCTGATAAAATTAAGGGTAAGGAAAGTAAAGTTCGAATCATATTTATAAAATTTAAAGAAAAGTTTATTTTAAAATCAACATTAGTTAATCCACTATTATAATGGTATGGTTATTTGTTGTGATATCACTATGATATTATGCATTGTAATAAATAATGGATTAGTTTCCATATGCGGCCTTATTTACTACTACTAGTACTAGTAAGTTGATTAGTTTTACGATCATAATATTGTATATTTTGTGGGAGGGTGTGCCATTCTCAAACAGTATTTCTCCAAAAACATTCTTTTTGATTTTCAGGTGATTGGCTAGGCCAAGACCTGGTTAAGTGTTCTATTGATAAAGGTAATTATTATATTAAATATAAGATTATAAGTACAACTACAAGTTTAAAGATAACAACTGACAAGTAGAACTGGGCATTTAGCTCGATTAGATGGTTACCTATGACTATGAGCACTGATTACACCAATTAGAACTTTATTGGGAGTATAGTATTTGTTTTATTAAATTATAAATTAAATTGAAAATGTTTGTTTTGGAACATGGTTTTGAATTAAAAGTTAACTATGATGATACTTATCACACAGCAGAGTGTTTTAAGTTTATTTTTGTAACCAAGCAATGTATTTCACTACTTCCAGCAAAGAGCATGAGAAGGCTTCTAATATATATATATATATATATATAAACGTGTATTAATTTTTTTTAATGCACAAAGTATTATAGGATTTATCATAGATATGCTATTTGTTGTTAGAACTTAGAGACATTTTAAGTCACTAGAAAGTTTTTGTTTTTTTAATCCTACAAACTAATGAATGTTTGTGCTAACAGTTTAAACAAACTTCTATCGAAAAACCATTTTACGTCTTCTAAGATATCTAAACTAGATTTTAATTTTGCCTTTAGGGCCACCAGTTCATCCAGTTCTTAAACCATTGAAAAATGTTATCAGTGATGCTGGACTCTATTCCTGTTGTGCCTTATGTGCTCTATCTCTGCATGAGTTGTTTGCAGATGAGACAGATTAGTAAGTATCAGGTTGCATATATGTGCACAGGTAGTTTGGAGAAATATGTTTTGTATACTTTACAAAATATGCTGTGTATATATACTATAGTATAAGGTGCATGCTGTCAGTCATTTATGTGTATGTGTATGTATTGAAAGAACATAAAAATGCAAAAGTGATTTAAAAAAAATTGACTTTTGGAGATAAGTCACCTTAAAAATTATTTTATTTTATTGATGACCTTTAAAGCAAACTCTTTTTTTTGAGCTAGAAACAAAAGCATTTCAGTTTATGACAGACTATGTCAGGATGTTCTGTTTATGTTTGAAGCTGATTATATATAAATCATTTGCTGATTTCATAAGCATCCTTCTAAACAGGGTGTCTCTTTCTAAGTGAATTTATAAAAGTCTTTGTAATGAGAAGTTAAACTACTTACATCACTACCCTATTCAACTGTATTGTTCTGGTCTCCATCTCTTCAAAGTTACTTTATCTAAAACCAGGTTCATTATCATGTATTTTTTCTTCGTATATGTTCAAAGCTAAGTTTAATCGCTTAGTGGTTGTAAACTACCTCTCTTCACATGGTAATGCTATGGTAAAGAATAGACTGATGAAATCTCTATTAGTTTGGTTTGTGTTACTTAGGGACATTTTCTTCCAAAAGAGAAACTTTTTTAAAATTGAACTGTGCTGTTAATATTGCCAAATAAACAAATCTTCTGATCAAAGTATTATTTATGGCATTCATGATAAGATCTGTGAATCAAATTCTTTATATTATAACTCGATGAAGAACTTATAATCCAAGAAACTCATAAATCTTAACTCCATGAATAAGTTGAGAGATTCTAATCTCGGTCAGAACGTAGGACCATCATCATAAAGCAACCATGACAACTTACCAATAATCACAACATAATTTACTGCCAAAATACTTCCTGATCTATGCCTAATAGATAGTAAGATCTCTATTTGTAATAAAGGCCTAAAGTTTCTTCCTGTTAAGAAATGTGGAAATACACGCATTGCAAAACACGAAAATTTTTTTTTCACCATTTGTGTCTCCCAGCATATTTCTACCCTTCAAATAAAAATTAGGAACAGCAAGAAACAGCTACACCACTTACCACCATCAATATTTCTATCTCTTGTACAGAAATAAATAGAGAAACGTTGAAAGGAAATTCACATATTCAATTTCACAAGTACAGCATCTTCAAGAAACCTTACTAAAGGCAAAAAAAAAAAATGCTTTGCACAATTTTAATTGCCTTGATGACATTGTAATAAAACAAACTGACAAAGGAGGGGCAGTAATTGTTTGGAAGAAGGAGCTTTATCTTCATAATTTTTGCCAACAACTGTCGGACCAATCGTCCTATGTTGTTTGTAATAACACTTCTCTTGATGAATATCAACAGACTGTTCATTATAGAACTATTGATAAAAAATCATGAACTTCGTTAGAAGCCAAAAATTTAATTATAAAAGACCTTAGATTTTGGGTATTTTATCTTCTTTCTAAGATAAATAAACCAGACAATCTCTGTAGACCCAGAGTTTATACGTGCAGCTGCCATCCTGAACTCATTTTTTATTATATCTATTCCATTCATATTTCCTTAGTTTATTGATTCTCTATTTACAATCAAGACATCGTTGATGTCTTACAAAAAATTGAGAATTTTGACCAAGAATTGGATTCTATTGGTTTATTCACACTTGACATAACATTTGTGCGTATCTCCATTCCATACGAGGATGGACTTAAGGCCGTACAACACTACCTTGACAAAAGGGATCCCCTACATCCACCTACCAGAACTCCAATCAGATTACTCAAACCAATTCTATCATTAAATGTCTTTTCTTTTGACAATAAATTCTATAAACAACTGCAGGATGTAGCCATGGGAACCAAAATGGATCCTTCCTGTGATGATGTTTTTAGCATAGCAACATGCATTAGTGATGAACTTCATCCTATTCTTCAGTTTGTTAAATCCTTTCACCCATCACTCTGATACACATCTTCTCTTTCTGGCCAAATCATCTCCTTCCTTGACATAAATATTTTGATGATTAATGACAAAATCTGTACATTACACCAACAAACACATATAACTACTAACATTTCCACTCCAGTCATTCTCCGTATGTAAAGAGAAAACATTCCCAAATCAGAACTTACCAGATGACACGGGACACGCAGTAACCACCAAGTATATAATAACAAATCTATCACGATGCTCCATTTCTTTGACAAAATGTGGCTACCCAACTATTTTTCTTCATAATATAATCTATACATACACACAATATTCAAATCAGTTTTTCAAAGATTGGCTACCTTAAACGATACCATACTTCTAACACCAACATGTACAGTTTACAGATTCCGACGACACGTATGCTACCTCACTCTGACTGCCACTGTTGATAAACACAGGACAGTACTGTCAGTCACATGTTCCATAATAACCATTAGTTCTTTGTAAATGACACCAACATTAAAAATGTACTTTTCCCTCGTCGACCTTTGAATGACGAGCGACTATCGGGTGACACTAAAGCCTTTACACTGATCACAGAACAGTCGGCCTAGTCTATTAATGGTCACCTGTACATCTAAATATTTATTGTATTACTTGAGACAAGTTTAGTCACCTTTACTTAGAAGAAACCAACCATATGCTTGCTGAACATACACGAGAACACTTATCTAGCATTTCTGTTTAAGATCAAGATAAGCTTGTAGGTGGGAACTAGGATAAAGATGGTCATTACATTTTTTCATTTTAAAGTAATTGTCACACTACATCCCCCCCCAAACACCAATTAAAGAACAATTTTGGTGTTAATGAATGGTTCATATTAACCGTTTTTATATGTTTTATTTATATTTTCATAATCATTTTTTATTGCCTTATTTTTATTCAGCAGTATTTTCTTTAACTGTGTTATGTTTTCATTACTATATTGTTTAAAACCTAGACTTATTTAACTGCAAACTGCTGTTGCATATTTCTTGTTGTTCAGAGCTTCTCCTAACTCCGGTTTTGTCTTGTTTTTTTTTTGGAATGATTGAATCCCATCCCAAGTGTCAAGAAGAAGAGTTCTATTGCATAGTCTTTAATTTTAAAACTAAAATGTAATCAACATTTATTATTTCTTTGCTCTGCTGACTTCCCCTTCTCTGAGTAATCTGTAAGACTGTGTAGAGCACAGTGATGTCTGAGTAATGGTATTAATACCTGGACTGATAGTTATTACATATGGTAAGGTACATATGAAACTATATGTATAGTTTGTAACTATAAACTGTGTAACTTTCTTATCACCAGAAGATGACGTTACCACAGAAACAGAGAAGGGACAGATTAGAAATAGAATCTGTAGTCTTAGGTACTTTTTTATTTTTTCAAAAGAAGTAGTTTTGAGTTTAGAACATGACATTCTTCCTGAGATATTTTTTTGTTTAGTAGTTAAATATAAGACTTGTTTTTGTATTTACATATAAAAGTTACTGTTCTTATTTATTTTCAGCTCGTATTGTGAAAGATGCATCGTGTATTTACGACAACATCTGGAACTTCCAAAGCAGGTAAAATATTTTCGATATTTCTCTTTTGAAAGATTTGTCTATAGTTGATATGTTGATTAATTGAGCATTTAAAAAGAAATATAAATTACAATAGAATATAGGATGAAAGCAGTGTTGTATTGATTTCATTTATCTTTTCTTTACGTTGCTTGATATGTTTTAATTTGTTTAAAGTCTCTTGAAGTAATATGTCAAATAATACTTTTGAACAATATATTACGCTACTTAAAGAAAAGTTGAAACTCTAGCAGTTCCATGGAGAGTTTACTATTTTGGACACTAATGTATTCCGTAACAGTAAATACCCTTCTTTCATGTCCAAGTGATTGGAAAGTGTTACATTGCATGGGTTGCTCAGTATCCCATATTTAAGGGTATTAAACACTATCTAAAACATGCATGTAAAAAGAGTAGCTCTAACCAAGAAGCTATTTACATCATTATTTTTTCTTTAGTTTGGCTTTTTTTTTTATAGCTATTAATGTGTATTGCTTTTGGCCATAGTAATCTTTCTGTCTTTCCTAGACCATAACAACTAATACATTTAGTGGAATAGGCTCAAACTTGATAAAAATAATCATTTATTCTCTAATGATTTCACAATAAGTATTATATACAATGCCCAAATGTGCAGTTATACAGGGTGGCTCAAAAAGTTTACCCATATTTCGAATGCTCATATGACTACAGTAAATGAACCTACAAGCCAGTAAAAAAATCTTTGTTAATATTTCATACAACATTTTAACTGTATATATACACTGCTGAATCATTTGAGATGCTCAAACCGGGCTTCATCAGCATTCAAACAATCATGACGTCTATGACGGAGTGCCTGACATGCTGTCACACAACTTTCAACTCTGAATCGATAGAAAGCATTTGTGATTTGTTGCTTTAATTCATCACTGGTCTTGGGTTTATTTTTAGACATCTTCCAACGTTATCTGAAATACAAATAAAACTTTTAGAATCGATATACATAAGTTGTATAAATTAAATGATGGGTACCTTTTTTGTGCCACCCTGTACTTAAGAATCATTTAAGCAAACTGAACACGATATAGAGTCGTTATTTATAGAACTATAAATAGAGTTTATAGAGTTTGTTGAATTTTTGTTTCAGTATTATTTTTATTGCAAATCAAACATAAGCTGAACTTGGATGATTTTTTTTAAACCTTATTATGAAATGAACAATATGAATTATTTTATTTTTTGTGCGCAAACGTCCCTGTTTCTCTGGTTTCACGCTTTGTAAATGCCAGTGGATCTTAGATAGTTCCTGTCAAGTTTTACGTTGTTGTTTCACCAATGTTTAGGTAGACTCGGCAATGAAAGCTATTTTGCAAGGAGATTCAGGAGGAGACTTTGAAACGTATGTTGCTTTGCTTCGAGAAGAACCGGCTCTAAAGGAGAACTGCCTAAAAGTTGTTGAAGAGCTTATTCTTGTAGCTGTTAAAGAAGGTCTGTATGACGTAACCTTAACTAATGTTCATTTTCTATGTGGTAAGCATTTAACACTAAAAGCTTGTAGTACTAAAACATTTTTGATGCCTCATTTCTTTACCTTAATATAGTTCGTGTTATACTTCTAGGAAAATGGACATGTTGAATAACGAATTAACTATCACCATTGGCAAGTAATACATTTTAATGATTCAAGTTCCAAGAATATTTATTCCTTATGTATCAAAGTTTCTGTAAGAAAAATGTAAAAGTTATTTAAGTTTTAAAATCTCAAAGTAAGTTTTGGGTTACACCACAACTATAAAGTACTGGCTTTGGTTTAAATGGATGTTGGCAAAGCATCAGTAAACAACAGGCCTAAAACCTGGATAAAAATCAAGTAAGCTGAAGACTTAAAATAAGACCCAAAACTCGAGCGATTCTCGAATAGTTAACTATTCTTCTTCGGGAAGAACAAACAAAGCTGAAGATGTTTTTTCCCACATTTTTTCTTAATTGTCCATCACAGACTTCAAACCAGAGGCATGTAAAAATAGCAATTCAGATCTATCTCTTGTCTCCTATATGTCACATCTGCAGTTAATCTGTGTGTCACATCTGCAGTTAATATGATTTTTAACACAGATTTTGAGCTTGTTGGTTTCTGATGCTTTGCCAGCTTTCAATATTTAAACTGTAACTTTTAAAGCTTTGTACTGCAGATACAAATGAACATTTCAGAGAATCTTTTTGTCTCTCATCATCCAGCCAAACTAACAAGTTCTGGTATTGAACAGAAGGCCTCTTGAAAAGTGACTTGTGGAAAACAAGTCCAAGGTAGATAATTAGGAGGAATGTAATTAACATATTTTTTACCTCGCTTTATGGGCCTACTGATATAAAGTACTAATTGAAAGGCACTGTCATGAAATATTAATTTGCACACGTATCTAAAAAAGTTAGGAAAGTGTAAAAGCTGATATTACATGTTATTATCAAAGCTTATGTGCCAAAATTTTATATATTGTGAGATCGACCTTGGTGAGTCTATTTCAGTACATGTACAGATTCCAAAAATCACAAAAGACTTACCCCCCCCCCGATCTAAGTTACCTTTTTTTGATAATACCTTTTTTAAATTTGATACGACAGTTTGCATGATTTGTGTCAGACTCTGTTTGATTTACAACTAAAAAGCAACCATCATCTCCAGCTCTGTGTTAGTATTGCTGAATGATGACTTGGAAATTTAACAATAAGTAGAATCACACCTGGTGAGATTAAACAAAGATTATATGGTAAAATATTTATATACAAATGGTATATTCTGGGTATGACTGGTGTTCAATAAATATATGTATAGTTAGATTAGTTCACTACTACTACGTCAACATAAATTCTGCCATTAATATTTATTTTCAGAACTATGTGTCTGTATTATGTTTAATATATATATATATATTTTTCCCATAATTATATCCTACTATTTATTTTACCTGTTTTTACTGTTTCACCTTTGTTACGGTCGTGGTATTCGGTACAAAAGCATCATTCTTTGTCATTTACTAACTCCTTGAATGTTGTTATATTATAATATTTCTGAATTATGTTTTTAATTGTTCATCAATTCATCTTTTTTGCCTCTGCCAACAGGATTAATAACAGGTATTTTCTCTTTGTTTCTGTCTATAAATGAAGTGTTATAGAAAAAAATACATCTACAGCACCTATATTTAACGAATATACACCCAGTGTCTTTATACATTGTCGTACATTTACATTGTTGCTGCCTATTTTTCATAGCAAAGCTATGCTGTTTTGTGTGTTTTTTAGCTAGTATTTAAGACCGAAAAGTGTGTAAACGTTACATCTATAATTCAAAAATAACTAATAGGTAGTGTAAATAGTTGAAATTTAAAATGCTTTTACATACCTTGCTATGTTGTCTAAAGTTGTGTGTACAGAAATCAGATACTCGTTTGATAGTTACCTGTACTTTTTATGGCTGTTTTAGGTGCTTTTCATTGGCTGAGATATTTGTATATGTTGTTTTCTGATTACTAACACATTGATGGATATTTATTAAAACTCTCATTTTCATAATGAATGATACAATTTTATGTGCACAAACACCTTGTAATATTACATATTAAATAATATTAATATAGCACTGTATCAGAATGTATCAAGTAGGCTTAATATAGCACTGCATCAGAATGTATAAAGTAGGCTTAATATAGCACTGCATCAGAATGTATGAAGTAGGCTTAATATAGCACTGCATCAGAATGTATGAAGTAGGCTTAATATAGCGCTGCATCAGAATGTATAAAGTAGGCTTAATACAGCAAATTATAGTCTTGAATGTTATCATTGTGGTATTGGGTAATCATTGTAGAAGGATATTAACTGATTGAATTTCAAGAAGGGTACCATCAGTAAGAAATTCATTTTGTATAATAGGATAAATTTATATTTTACTAAAGGTCCATGTATATAAGCAAAATGTCTATGTAACCCTCACCACATTGCAAACAAAACATTTTCTTTTGAAAAAAAAACATTATGATGCTTTAACAATCTTTAAACGATACAGATAACTTGAGGTTGAGTAAATGTTAGATTTTTACAATATTTTCACACATTTCTGAAGTATAGAAAAAAAAAAGGGGTTCACTTATGTATATGATGTAGAAACCACACCACATAAACAGTAACATTTAAAAATTCTATTTAAAAATGGCTTAATCATGATAAAAAAAAGTAAATATAAAATAACTAAAAGGCTATGATTTGTCAGCTTTAATTTACCATTGTCTTATCACTGAAAATGTGACTTTACATTTAAACTTTTTCATTAATCTACTGAATTATAGATATTTAATTTTTGCTTTGCAATTTTTTGTACCGAATATACAATTTCAAAGCAAATGCAATTTAAAAAATTTATATATATTTTTTTTAGTTGTAATTTTTTTCCTCTAGATGTATGTTAAGTAGATCTGTTGAAAATGTTAGTCAATTTGTGGTTTCAGTAATAAAAGGTTTTTTAATTGTATAATTATTTCTTTACAAAAAACCAGGGGTCTATGATGCTCGAATGCGAGTTCTCATATTACATGTTGCCTGGCTGTTAAAGGTGGCACTTCCACTTGTAGAACTGTATGAAGACTCATTGGTAGAAATGTTGTCTAAAGATGGTCCACAGCAGTCAGAGTAAGTGTTTCTTCTTATTTTCAGTTTGACATTATAGTAATAATATACACAGACTTTCAGGAAGTAACATTCATTGTGATTTTTAATTGGTTTTTTTTGTTCAAATTTGGAGGTTTGGTCATTATTTTAAAAACTATTGTTGTAACATATTGAGTAATTTTATTTTTTTGTCCGTTAGAACATTCGTTGTTAAGAACCTACATAAAATATTGGATGAAATCTTTCATTTTCTATGTTAAACATGCAGAAGTTCTTAATAGTAATGAGTAAGATTAAGGTTGTCTTAAGTTATTTGTGTGTGTAACTTGTATTTACTCGGGGCCATGTAACCAACAAAGTTGTGGACACACGAGGAGTTTAGTACATAAATAGATTAAAAAAACTTGTTTAAAAAAGCTGATGGAAGTTTTGGGTTAAGTCGGTCAACATTACTGAGGTTGTGAGTTGGTCAACATTACTGAGGTTGTGAGTACGTGTAAGTACATATAGTGTGATAATAAAAAACAATATTCACTTAACACTTATGTCTCTCCCTCTTTTAATTCAGCGAATTAGTTTTTGATATTAATATGGTTTATGAGGATAACAAGTTCTGTGTGTATGTGTCGATATACATATACGTAGAAGGGATTAATTCATATTTGCACTTTCTTTACACGATAGTGAAATTTTGAGTCAAAAATCTCAATAAAATAAAATATTCTTAGAGTGTGATATTGTGAGATGCTTTTCTTTTGGAGTCTTTATATTTGATCTTAGTTGAACTCACCCTTAGGGGGATAATAATCCATTGAACTCACCCTTAGGGGGGATAATAATCCATCTATTTTATCTTAATAAAAAATTAAAAGAGAAAAAAAAGTTTGAAAAGATTATTACTGTCATAGGGGGAAACAGTGCTGGTTGTAGCTGAACTACAAAATATGTTTATGCTCGTTGCAGTGTAACCAATATTTATAACAGATTTTTTTCTATTTATCATCTTTTCAGTGAGGAGAAGCAAGATGCTGCCAAAAGGAAACGTAATAAGAAATTCAAAAAATATTTTATGATCGGACTAGCATCTGTTGGCGGGGGAGCTGTTATTGGTAGGTTACTTTCATAACTTAATCAGTATGTGAAAGTTTTATACAAGGTGTTTGCTCTGCTATTAAAATAGGTTTTTTTTTTTACATACAACTTTTACAGTTGGTAAGATTTGTTTTAGAACAGGTACAACATTACCGTAAAAGCTGTAACTTGTATATAATGTAATTAATCAGTAAAGCCTCCCAGTGGCACAGCGGTATGTCTGCGGACTTACAACGCTAGAATCCGGGTTTCGATACCCATGGTGGGCAGAGCACAGATAGCCCCTTGTGTAGCTTTGTGCTTAATTACAAACAAACAAGATAATCAGTAAGTAAACTCATTCTCTTGTTTCATGTTTGGACTGCGTGTGGACCAGTGGCTTTGGTCTCATGTAATTAATCAGTAAGTAAACTCAAAACAAAACTATGAATAGTTAGTTCTAATATTATGGTGTATCACTTTCATTCTCTTGTTTCATGTTTGGACTGCGTGTGGACCAGTGGCTTTGGTCTCATAAACGCAACTGTCAAGTCTAGAGTTTGGTTAAGAATAGTTGTGTAGGTGGCAGGTGCTGCTGATTGGTTGTTCTTGCTGTTCGGTATGGCTATAATTAAACTCTAGAGGTCTCTGACCATAACATTCAGTCCACTTGTATGTGCCATTTCAGTTGAAGTATCAAATTTCAGTCTAGGTAGACAGATGGATTAAAGCACCACACACACGCTTTTAATTATACATTGATATAATATTGACCATTGTACTTTTTTATAGAGCTGTACATTGATATGTATGGAAATCAGTTTTAAGCAGAATAATTTCTTTTTTCTTTTTGAAGCAGCATCTAATTAATTTACTCATCTTCCTTTCTCTAAAGATGAATTTTTAAAAAAGTCCCCCATCTTTCTTTCTCTAAAGATGAATTTTTAAAAAGTCCCCATCTTCCTTTCTATTAAGATGAATTATATGAGAATTATCATGTATGCATCTTCTCAAATTGTAAAATGTAGCAGACAAAAAACTGAATTATACACTTTTCGTTTCTGTTTATGAAATAAACATATATATATTATAAACATATTTCGTAGAAGAAAAGAAATATTTTATCAAGTTCGGCTTATTGTTAAAAATACCTTTTACTTTGAAGTATCAAGAGTGATTTTAGAAACACGTTTTAAAATATTTTTTAATTATTGCAAGGCTATTAATGATAGAATAGGTTGGTATAGCCAGTGATAAATGTCCATTGAAAATGTAATGAAACAATAAATAAAAGAGGCCCTTCGTTTGATACCAGAACTTATAACACTAAAAACTAGGTTCGATACCCGTTGAGGGCATGGGACAGATAGCCCATTGTGTTCCTTAAGTTTATTCTTGCCAAGTTTGAAAGTGAGCTTGTACTTCAGGTCTGACGGGTGGACTAGCGGCTCCACTTGTGGCGGCTGGAGCCGGTGCTGTAATTGGAACTGCAGGAGCTGCAGCATTGGGATCTGCAGCAGGAGTAGCTATTATTGGTTCCCTCTTCGGTGTTGCCGGTGCAGGATTAACGGGTGAGGGATCCTTGATATTTGGTTGGAGAACAGGATAAGCTTAAGTACTTGCTAAATTTTTAAAGATTTTGAAGAGTTTCATCTTAAAATCTAGAAATACAACATATTATCTAATTAAGAACAAATTTAACATATAAACTAAAATGCTTTTTGATAATAATTATGAAACTGCTGTTGTATTTTGTTGAATCTAGAATATAACATTTACATTTTTGAATTTAAAAACCACACACAAAAACTAACAATTCACAAACCTGTTATTATGGATAGTTTGTAAATTAAGTTTAGTATAGGTTACTTTCTATTTTAATTCCGAAAATAGAGTTTACGTCAAACAATATCCAAACATATTTTTATAAGAAAACAAAATTATAGCTGTACAAACACAGTAATTAAACTCCTAATTAGGAGTTTAATTAGTGTGTTTGTAGAGTTACAATTTTGTTTTGTTATAAAAATATGTTTGGATATTTTTTGACGCAAAGTCTATTTTCAGAATTAAAATAGTTTGTGAATTATTAGTTTTTGTCTGTGGTTGTTTGACAGGATACAAAATGAAGAAGAGAGTTGGAGATATTGAAGAATTTGCTTTTGATGTTCTCACTGAGGGAAATGAACTACATATAACCCTGGCTATTTCTGGCTGGTTGTCAGAAAAGTCACCAGGTGTGGGACAGACTTTACTTACTCTCTTAAAAATATAATGAATAATTTCATATGTACAATGTTATGCTACTTACGTTCAAGGATGTTTAGGTAATTAAGAAAATGACTTTTGGTGTATAGAGGAATAATATCAGGTTTTGTTTTTAATGGAGTCGTGGTAATACGAACATTTGTCTTGAATTTTATGCACTGTGTCGTGCTTAACGATCGTACTTAAGTAGTAGTCTTAATGTTGTATTGTTTCTCTGCTATATGTACCTTATCAGATTTCATAATCTGGGTGCTTTTGTTGTTGTTTTGGCACATTAATCGGATTATTACAAGAATACGTTAAATACATACATACATTGCAAGTGTAAGCCATTGGAAGTGGTTATGGTGCTCAATTTTCAGTCTGTCGGTCGCGTATTCGAATCCCCGTCCCACCAAACATGTTCGCCCTTTCAGCCATGGGGGCATTATCATTTGATGGTCAGTGACATTATTCATTGGTAAAAGAGTAGCTCAATAGTTGGGGGTAGGTGGTGATGACTAGCTGCCTCCCCTCTAGTCTTTCACTGCTAAATTAGGGATGCGTAGTGCAAATGGCTCTTGTGAAGCTTTGTGTTAGATTTAAACCAAACTACATTTCTTGTATTTACGACGCACGTGTGTTTTGTGAATGAATGCTAAGGGTGCACATGTACGTGCTCAGCAGTAAACTTGTTAAGCTATGTAATAACTGCAATGGAACATCTAAAAATATTTCCCATAATGCCTCAAATAACATTATTTCACCCAGTCTTTGACCATTCCTTTAAGTACATGTCATTCATTGTGAATGAGAAATAATGTTGACTGGTTGTAAAATATGTAATTAAAACACTAATATTAACCAAATGTATTATTTTGTAATTGATAGACTTTTTGTGTCTTGAACAAATGAGTTTCTGTGCTTAGATATGAAATAGTTTCAATACGCTGTGGCACCAATAATGAATTCTAACTGCTTTGTATCAACTTTCATCATTTATTAAGGCTGGGCATGACCTGGTGTTTAGTGTGCCGAGATTGTGAAATGAAGGGTTCTTAGTTTGAGTCCTTTGGATTCACATCTTATTATATGGTGAGGAACGAGTGTAGCCCCAGAGTTGACAGTGGATGCTGTTGACCAGTTTCCTCTAGTCTAGTCTGTCAGTTCAAATTAGGTATGGTTATGTATAAAATGCCATAATACAGCTTTGAGCAGAGTGTAGCCCCAGAGTTGACAGTGGATGCTGTTGACCAGTTGCCTCTCCTCTAGTCTATCAGTTCAAAATTAGGTATGGTTATGTGTAAAATGCCATAATACAGCTTTGAGCAGAGTGTAGCCCCAGAGTTGACAGTGGATGCTGTTGACCAGTTTCCTCTCCTCTAGTCTATCAGTTCAAAGTAGGTATGGTTATGTATAAAATGCCATAGTGCAGCTTTGAGCAGAAGTTCTGAGTTCATCTATGTCAGTTAATAAATCACAGGAAATTATTCGCTAAGTTTTTTCTTGCTACTTGTTGAATTAAATAGTTAAGAGTAAACAAATTCAATTTCTTGGTGTGTGTATTTCCTCAAATTTTGTGTTAATCGGGTGTTTTTGTTTGATTTGTGTACTGGAGTTTCTATATTTGTGTAAGTTAAGAAACAAGAAATGCAAAAATTGATGCATTAAATATGATTGTGTTTAAATACAAATGCTTTTATACCCTAGAGAATATTTTACATTAATTAAAGGATAAGTGATAAATGTATTAGATAATCAACTGCCAAAGTAGTAAACAGGTTTCTGGAAACTAAAATAATTAACTCAATGTATGCTCTTAAAGAATAAAGAATACTCAGTGTTTTAAAAGTTTTCCAGAACAATTGCTCTTTGAATAATTTGACTATCTTCATTTACTTTTAATTATTTTTTGTTGTTTCTTCTAGTTTATATGTGAACTTCATAAACAAATTGTCGAGTGTAGCGTAGTGTTTTAGTAGAATGACACAAATTATCAGGTGTAGTGTAATGTTTTAGTAGAATGACACAAATTATCAGGTGTAGTGTAGTATTTTAGTAGAATGTACCAAATTATAAAGTGTAGTGTAGTGTTTTAGTAGAATGACAAATTATCAAGTGTAGTGTAATGTTTTAGTAGAATGACACAAATTATAAAGTGTAGTGTAGTGTTTTAGTAGAATGTAACAAATTATAAAGTGTAGTGTAGTGTTTTAGTAGAATGTAACAAATTATAAAGTGTAGTGTAGTGTTTTAGTAGAATGACAAATTATCAAGTGTGGTGTAGTGTTTTAGTAGAATGACACAAATTATCAAGTGTGGTGTAGTGTTTTAGTAGAATGACACAAATTATCAAGTGTAGTGTTTTAGTAGAATGTAACAAATTATAAAGTGTAGTGTAGTGTTTTAGTAGAATGACAAATTATCAAGTGTGGTGTAGTGTTTTAGTAGAATGACACAAATTATCAAGTGTAGTGTTTTAGTAGAATGACACAAATTATCAAGTGTAGTGTTTTAGTAGAATGACACAAATTATCAAGTGTAGTGTTTTAGTAGAATGACACAAATTATCAAGTGTAGTGTTTTAGTAGAATGACACAAATTATCAAGTGTAGTGTTTTAGTAGAATGACACAAATTATAAACTTTATGTTCATCTGACAAAATCATTAAAAAGGCCTTTAATATAATTTTATTCAGAGGCCTTTCAAAGGCCATGGCATACTCTGCTACATTCAAGGGAGCAGTACTGTCTGCGGTACGAATCATCTTACCTTCATGATCTCGGAAAGGCCATGGATTACCTCTTTAGCTTTGCCGTCACGATGGCAGCTCAAGAGGCTCTGAAGTACACTATTCTGTCCGGTCAGTATCGGCTTGGAACATTTTACATAAGAGTGTTCTGAGTATTAAACAAGAAATGTGAAAGTAAACTTTACATGGAGATAATGTGCGTAATAATTCTTTTTTTCTATAAAAAATTTTTGCAATCTTCTTAACTGATTATTTCTATGTCTCAAAAGACGTTAAATAAATTAATGTGATCTAACTTAACTGGATAAATACACAAAATAACAAGAGTATTCTTGAGATGTAGAAATAATCACTTAAGAAAAAAAAAAATAGTAAAAGTTTTTATAAGTTATCATGATAGA
>NW_013668342.1:156823-158973 GCF_000517525.1 Limulus polyphemus | reverse complement strand
CGCCAAGGTACAGGATAGTTCTAGAAACGTGGCGTCACACTAGTCATGTGATTTCGCTGACGCAACATAAACCTGAAAATCTTATTTTCTGTCATTAAGGAAATTAAGTAAAAATAAGGTTTGTTATTAATTTCGCGCAAATATTAGATGAAAAATATTAAGTGATTAAATATTGTAATCTTATTTGTTTACTAATTTTTAGGTTTAGATTTCATAAACAAAACAACAATAGCTATTAAACATTATCAAACTCAAAAATAATGTTTATATACTTAGCTCAACAGTGCCACAGATATGATAAAATGGAATCACTATATAAACTCGCTGACGGTATCAGAGCTGAAAGAGGCCGGAATACATCTTGACAAAGTTATAGTTACGTGCGGTTTCGTGGGAATTGATCCTTGTGAGTAAGTAACTTGAAAAATGATTAGTTGTGTGTAGTTTGATGGAGGATAGTAAGTGAAAGTCTCTTAATAAATATCATGGTGATTAAGGTTTCATTATTATTTAAATAAAATAAAGCAAAATGATATACGACTATTTGAAAATAACAGATTATTTTGTCATTACTTTATAACAGAGGTGCATAAAATTAAGAGTTGCAGAGAATTTATAAAGTTAAAAATATATTTCTAATATTTTCAAGAATATTTTTTGGGAAAATTGTATTACGCTTTTGTGCAATATAAGAAGTTTTGTATCAGAATTAAAATTCACTCATAATAAAAAGAAAAATAAATGTATAGACATGTCTAATATTCAAGATGATTTCATAGTTGTTGTTTGTTGTTTTTTTACAAAAGAACAAAAACCATTTTAAGTTGATATTGTTGGTTATTTGAGTAGCTGTGCGGACAGTTACAAAGCATTGCTTTAATATTTTAATATTAGAAGTGAATTTTCTTGCTTTTAAAGGTAAAATCTAGAGAAAACTTAAATATGATTTGTGACTTTTGTGACCAATATAACATCAAGAAAGCTGTCTAAAATAGAAGGTTTATGCAACGCGAATTCCTGGTGATATATTTAAGTAGAAAGAGTCCTAAAATGATGGAATATAGACACTAACAACTAAAGAAATATCTTTAAAAATAAAAATAAATTGTGTTGGCTGATATAAATTTTAAGGTCTGAAGGTTAGAAGTGAATAAACTTTTCGATACGGTACATTACCTCTATTCACATAAATAGCTATTTTCGTTCAGTGCTGCCTTCTATATGCAAAAAAAAACAAAAAAAACATTTAAGCATGCCACAAACCTTGAAAGTCCCACCCACCTGTAACTGACTGATTCCAATGAATCTCGCATGCAAATTACTATGTAACAAATCTCTACTAATAAGAGTGTGCCACACTTTTGACGCACGTGACTCCCTCTTTTCTATTCTACTGAACTATCACTTCTCGTTTGGCAGTACTGGTGTCAGGACATTTTTGTGCTCTTTGTATTATTCGAATTCGTGACTTTGAATACTTTAATATCTGAAGTGGAATTTCTTCATCATTTCTTTTTTTTATCTTTACATATTTGAAAAAGAATTTTAGTTAACTTATTTTTCTCAGTCTCGAATTTTTTTTATTCATCAAACATTTGTGTTTGATTATATATTTCAACTATGAATTCTGAATTTAATCTTACTACTTCAGATACCGTATCACCTACTAGCACCATCTCACAGGCTGCAGATGGGGGAGACCCGTCATCGGATTTATCTGCTATTATCCTCCACGAGATTGATCATTATATGAGTTAACCTCCTTCTCCTGAACTTTCCCCACTTCTTCCTGAATAAGCCCAACCTGTTTGATAGCCTTTTTCCACCATCGAATTTTGCCGTGTCTTCCTATGCCTCATCTGTGGTATCAGCTAGGCCTAATATGGTGTTTTTATACATGATTTCTCAGGTATGTGATGTTTTGTTCATTTCCCCAATTTCTTATGATACCAATCCTTCTTTGTTGTGCAGCACCTCCTCATCTCAGTATTTGGTTTTCCCACCTTTCCTGGATATTAGGGTTCATGGTGAGCATTTTGTTTCTCAGTTGGTTGAGGGTACCAGCATGCCTCGCCCTCCATGGGCTACGAATCAGTTTGCATAAGCTTACTATCAAGCTGACTGTTCGTTTCTCGACTCTAAGCAGTTGG
>NW_013668342.1:148408-156627 GCF_000517525.1 Limulus polyphemus | reverse complement strand
TTCCCCTAATTTCTTATGATACCAATCTTCTTTGTTGTGCAGCACCTCCTCATCTCTAGTATTTGGTTTTCCCACCTTTTCCTGGAGTATTAGGGTTCTATGGTGAGCATTTTGTTTCTCAGTTGGTTGAGGGTACCAGCATGCCTCGCCCTCCATGGGCTACGAATCAGTTTGCATAAGCTTACTATCAAGCTGACTGTTCGTTTCTCGACTCTAAGCAGTTGGGGTCGATTTTACCCGTGTGGGGGCAATCACCGATTTTCCTGTGCATTTATTACATGCCCAGTTTTCCCACTTTGTCTTACCCTCACTTCCCTTCTGCTGTATTTATCTACTATCCATCTCCTTTCTGAAGCGATCTACAGATAGCCTGAAGGTTTTCCGAGGGAGAACCTCTCCCTAATTACGTCCACATTATTACGTTTGTCGTCTTTGGCTCTCACTTTACACGCATGGTTTCTCTGTTGTTGGGATATCCTGGGTAGAGACACGGCCTTGTCCCAGGTTCATTTACCACACCCTTATCTCAGGGATTTAAATATGTCCCCTATTCTTTGGAAGTATGTTTTGGGGATGTACATGAGACTTTGGAATCATGTGTGGAGTCAGTGTGTCAACATTCTACCCTTTCCTCTTTGGTTGCATGTTTGTCGCAGTCGGAGCTTAGATAAGTCACTATTCCTGTTTCCTGTCCTAGTCCTTCTCAGCATCTACCTGTTTCTCCCTCCAGAGGTGCCTCATCTCGTCATTTTATTTGATGTAGATGGTCATGTCGCCAACAGTACCAGTGACTACCAGATTAGTTCCAGTCCAGTGGGAGCTCGCTTTTGCCACATATTCGTAGGTTATTCGGGTTTTATCTGAGGGACTTGTCCTACAATTCCTTCCCTCCTCCTTTGTCTCGGGTATCCATTTTCTTCCCAATGCCTCGGGATCTGACTGCCATTCAGTGTCTATCCAAGGCAGTACAATACCTTCTATCTCAACAGGCCATCAAACCTGTCCATCACCTTTCTCCAGACTGTTTGTCGTCCCCAAGAAAACCGGAGACTGGCGGCCTGTGATAAATTTGTCCTGCCTCAATCATTTCCTGATTCTACCCCGATTTACCATGGATTCATTAATCACTCCCAAGTGGGCTTTTTCTCCAGGTTTGTAGATGACCAAGGTGGGCGTCACGATTGCTTACTTGTGTATCCCGATATCTCGTCAGTCACGATGCTATCTACGATTCGTTCACCATGGGATGGTTTATCAGTTTTGTACACTGTCCTTCAGGCTTGCTTCGGCCCCATATGTTTTTGTCGGGTGGTCAAAGTGTTCACCCATCACTTACATGCTCAATGGTTGGACTTTTATCATTACATAAATGGCTAACTACTGTTCGCTTGTTCTGAACAGGAGTCCACCATCACACTCATCAGCGGCTCCTGGAGGCAGCTCGTGTGGGCTGGTTAATCAAATTGGGAAAGGCCTTCCTTCTGCTTACCATATATCTTGTCCATTTGGGTGTTTTTTCAAACCCATTTCAGTCGGGCCCAACCTTCTCCTCTTCAACTTCATTCTATGGAGCTTTCAGTTCTCCACACTCTTACTACTCCCTCTATTACAGCTTGCAAGGTACTATTACTTTTGGGAATGTGATCTTCCATGGCAGCCCTTATCCCCTTAGGTTGTGCACATGTGCAGGCTCTTCACAACCAGTGTGTGGGATCATTTAAAGACTCCTACTTCCCTTGTTGATGATCTGCATTGGTGGTTGAACAAGACTCACACATTAGTGGGTGTCCCACTTCCTCCTCCTCATCTGGATTTACATCCTTACCAATTGTGTTCGGTTTCTAATTTGATTGGCTTATTCTTCTTTATTGTCTTCCTCCCATACTTTTTCCAGGTGTCTTCTCATAAAATCAGATACCTTGCATTTTCATTGGTGTCTCATCCTTGTTGTCCCTTGGAGAAAATTCTTCAATCAGGCATGTGGACTATTCCTCAAACGTTTATCTCTCAATACTTGCATTGGATTGTGATATCTTCATATTTGGGTTATCGTCTTCTACCTGTAGCCATTCTTCAGACTTCAGTGAGCCTTTGACTGGTTAAGTTATCTTTTATTTCTCTTTTCATCCTTTTCAGGGGGTCTTTTTTTTGCTACTCATTGTCAAGATCCTGCTATGTGGCAGGTGGTGCCTGACCAGGTATTCTTTAACCATTTAAGTCCACACTGTAAGACCATGTCGACTTACATAACATGATTCCCATGACCAAAACAAATGCACACTGCTAAGATGGTGTGTTCCACAAGATTGCTTGTAGGTTTATCCTCGTGATATGTTTGCTTTATTAGTTTCCCATCCATTCCATGCCTTGTATTGAATAAATTGGTATGGTCTTCTTTTCTAAATAGAGTTTCATGGTCACCCATTGCACTGTCTCAGGTGTTTTCTTCTAGTGGAGTTTGACAGTTATTACTACTTTCCAGTTCGAAGCCGCTGAGGTGGTGGACAGTGGAAGCATCCTGCTGAATGTGTTAATGAAATGAAATATAGATATACATATAGCATATACATAAATGATTATAAAACCATTCAGTTGAGAGTAGGGTGATGGTGTACTTGGAGAGATATCTTCCACTATGTAACATAGGAGTGAGACATCAAAATTACAGTTCACCATTTCAGTGGTATCTCTCATCCTACCCCCATATGGATATCAGTTCCCAATGGCTAGATTTTGGATTTAGAGCTGTAAAAAAATCGGCATAAGTCTTCACACATGTATCCTAGGTGTTTCTATTCCCTCATTCATTTATACTCTTTGTATAAATCTCACGATGGAGATACTTGCAGATTACTAGAGTTCTTCCCCTTCTTATATTTCTTGATGTTCTTATTATTCCGAGGATGTTATTGCACTTGGGGCAGTTCCTGTCATTTTACATTTGAGTAAGATGATTTACATTATGCAGGCATCTTTTCGATGCTGGATGTTGAGTTCCCAGATTGATCAATCAGTTTTGGGGGTATGAGATTCCCTCTGGTCCTATGAACTTGAGTTGAAGAAAGTATGATCCTTTTTCCTACTCCCACCAGATGACTGGGTTTTGGATTGTAGTTGGCTTGCCACTGGTATGATCCTCTTTCCTACACCCACATGAATGTTGGTACCCAGTGGCTGGGTTTTGGACTGTAGTTGACTTACTGAAAGTATGATACTCATCTTACCCCCACATGGATGTCAGTCCCAAGTGGCATGGGTTTTGGATGCAGTTGACTTACCATGTACGGTTTGCCTCGCCCTCACCACTCTATATATAGGGACACATCCTTTTAATCTTACCCACTTTTATGTTTTCCAAAAGTAAGTATAATACGTATGGTATGGTTTGAATCTCTATCCTGTCATAGTTCTCTCCAATTTAGATGCCTTTCTGCCCATATATGCGACATCTTTCCACAATGGGTAAAGAGTATTTCTGGTTCAGAATCTGAAGATCTTCTCGTGGGGAGTGTCCTTCAGATGTTTTCAAAGGATGCTTCTTTCTTTCTCTTGCACTGGTACCTCCACCTATTCAATGTGAGATTCTAGCTATTTATGTGAGAAGAGGTAATGTACCATATCAGACGTTATCATTTTCCTATATGGAAAGTGTATTTCCAATAGGTACTTAACTCCTCTCAAACTTCCCACCCTTCTTCCCCACTGAAACCGATGCTTCCATTTTCTGCCAACACTCGAAGTGATAGTTCAGTGGAATTGAATAGAAGGAGTCAATAGAGGGAGTACGGCACACTCTTATTGGTGGAGTGTTGTCAAATGATAATTTGCACGGGAAACACTTTGGAATCAGTCAATTACAGATGGGTGGGAGTTTCAAGGCTTGTGGTATACCCAAAACATTTCATCTAGAGGGCAGCACTAAACGAGCTATTTAGGGGTAAGTACCTATTGGAAATACATTTTCGGTATAGGCAAATTATAACTTTAAATTACCAAAAACTGAATTTTCAGATATTAATAATAATTTCATCATATTTTGGAACCTGCATTACAAGTCACCAAAGTCAGAGTTAGAAATGTTAGATCTATTACTCTGGAATGCATACTTAAGAATTTGATCAAAACCTGAAGTTTGTTAGTTATGTGTGAATTTTGTTACAAGCTTGCAATTCCTTTTGTAAGAATATAAATTTTAGAATATCTTCAACACTACTGACCTAAAATTTTACTTTTTTGTTTATGTAAGCTATTAGTGTAAATCATCTAAAACTTTTGATGCAGCTGCATTGGATACCAGTGGGTATGCACATCTAGTTATCATGACAGCACTGCTGTTACAACAGTTAGATTTGAAAAGGTGACACTCTGCACAAGAAGGAGGAAGCTTCTGCTTTAATTATGTGATATTGTACATTAGAAAAGAAACTGCCCATATCCTATTATAGATCAAAAATAACATAAAGTTTCTTTCCAACTATGGACAAACAAACACAAGAAGGTCGATACCATGCATTGGTTACCACTGGTCTGAGTATCCTAAACTGGTGGAACATGGGATGATTCTAGCCACTAACATATACAGGTGTAGCAGCTTGCTTGTGTCTCAGTTCATTGTGGACTGAGTGGCACTTAGAGTATCCTGTCAAGATACTAGATCTAAGTTGAGTTTGGTGGACACTGGTAGTGCCATCATTTCATTTGAACCTTTAGTCAAGTCTCTGACTGAAAATTCCACTCCATTTATATAACATTGATATCATCTTGAATATTGGATATAAGTTTGAGATCATCAGAAAAATGTAAATCTATATTGTTATAGTTGCTACTTCTCATAGAACAAAAATCATCTCTGATGAAGAATCAGGCACTGGTAGTGGTATCTTAGGATGGATCTGCTACAGAAGTTACCAGCTATCATAGCATTGCAGTAAAACATTGCCATATCTGTAGTTCAGAATACAGAAGCAATAAAGTGGATAAGCAAATGTTGTGTTGCCATCCTCCATGTTTCATTTAGGAGTCTGTTATACAATGTTCACCTTAATTCTCATTATTAAAATTTTCTATGTCATCAACAGCATTACTAAATTGGCTTGGCAACCAATTTTGATTTCACATATTTTAGATGTTGTCTTTTGTTGTTGTTGGCTGAACTTTTTTTTTTACATCTGGGATTTTTTTGGTTTAGATCCTATTTACCCTGCCACTAGCAACAGGTCATTGCTTGGATGGCTTAAGAGAATTATTGACCCGAATATCAAGATCTTTTTCTTTCAAAACATTATCAAAAGTATTTCCATCAATATTATACTCATAATTCAAATTATGATAACATGACTGCTTTGCATATATTCTAATTAAAAGCCATCTGCCATTTATTTGCCCAACTGGCCAAATAATCTAGAATGTTTTGTAAGTCAGAGAATCTTTCTCACAAGCAGCTACACCCAAAACTTTAGTGTTCTCAGCAAATCTAAATGATCTATTGACCATTCTTTAATCGATATAACTGATGTATCAAATAGAGCAAAGTTCCTAACACTGAGCCTTGGTGTATCCCGTTTGTTGTCCAGTTTGACTGAACTCTATTTATAACAACCCCCTGCTTTCTTCCACCTAACAAGTTTTCTATCCAACGAGCCAATTTATTCCTCATACCTTTAGATAAAACGTTTTTAATAAACTTTTATGTGGCACCTTGTCAAATGCTTTTTGAAAATACAGATATTCCACATCTACACCTGTACCCTCACCTGCATAACCAGTATCCTTTCAAAGAATGTCAAAAGATTAGGAAGACATGATTTTCCTCCAGTAAAACCATATCGACTATCCAACAAAATTTGAAACTTTGTTAAATGATATGGCAAAGCTTTTTTTATCAGACTTTCAAAAACTTTTCCCACCATTGATGCAAGACTAATAGGCTTATGATTATCAGGACAACTTTCATTGCCTCTCTTAAAAATAGGAGTACCATTAGCTAACTTCCAGTCTTCTGGCACCTGTCCAGTATTGAAGGACTGAGAAGAAATAATATCAAGTGGTTCACATACCCAATCCTTAACCTCTTTCAAAACAGTTTGGTAAATGTTATCTGGCCCACGCTTTATTATTCTTTAAACTTTCCATTATTTTCTTAACAAGTTCAGAATTAATATTGTTGCGTCAGCGGGGTCACTTGACTCGTTCTCTCGAACCTTCGGGAATTGTCGGGAGATTACTAGATATAGGATAGTCTGGTATATATAAGAGGGTGACAACGTGACTGGACAATATAAGTTGTGTGTAGGTAGTGAGTAATTGAACTGCAGTCAGGAAGTATTGTTGAAGTTAACGTTCGTTGTTAAAACGTTTGTTACAGAGCGACTGTTGAAAATAAGTGTATCGGTAAAGTTTTATTCGGAAAGAATAAACCAGTTTTATTAAGTAAGGACTTGTGTCGCTAAAGTTTCGTTGGAACGAATTTACGGGAAATCAATTAACAAATAGAGACGTAACAATATGAATAATGTGATCATCTTGTTCAACTTTGTTTCCATCTAGCAACTGTCCAGTTTGAGGAATATTGGTTAAATCTTCATTAGTAAAAACTGAAGAAACAGTAGAATTTAATAACTTAGCCATCCTATAATCATCAAACATTAACCTTCCGCTGTTGTTCTTCAAAGGCCGTACTATCATCCTAACATTTTACTTACTCTTAATATATTTGAAGAAATTCTTACTATTTATTTTGACATTTTCAGCCAACCTTTTTTCTAATATAGTTTTTATTTCATAACTCCTTGTTTGACCGACTCTCTACATCTTCTATATTCTTTCAAATCTCCCATCATTGCTGTGAATTTAAACCAGACAAACAGATCTTTAAATTTTAATTTTGTCATTTATATATTTGTAAGCCGATCTTGTTTTTTTTATTTGCAGCCACAGTTTTTGTCTAAAAGGAATATACCTATCTTGAATATTTGAAAAAGTTTCTTCCAGAACACTCTTAGCCTTATCCCAACAAAAGTTTCTCTTCTCTGCCCGTCTGTTGGTGGGGATTATACCTTGCTTACAGTCTGTGGTGAGAAGAGCACAGATTTTCAATTATGTAGCTTTGTGCTTACCAAAAACAAAATAAACATAACATTAAATATTTAGAGTGTTTCGAACAAGGTGTGATTTGAAAGTTAACTTATCTTTTTATTTTTTCATTCTTACGTAGTCCAATTTACAAGTCCTATACCACCACGTATGGAAACTGCATTACTATTAATAGCGATTGGATGCCCGAAGCTGTTATCAGGAATGCAAGTTCGAGGCTTTCTGGTTCGTATGCTTAACTACTCCAAAATTGAAGCACATTAGTTATATATGTATTTTTGCAGTTTTAGGAAAACTAAAATAAACAATTTTCAATTGTTCCTCCCAAATATTTATTTACATCATTTCAAATGTATTATAATTTTATCTAATCAGCTGAACAATTATGTCTGGAAACGGAATGGCCTGATTGTTATGGCACTCAACTTGCAATGGGTGAGGGTCGCGGATTCGATTCATGTCATCAAACACAATTGCCCTTTAAACCATAGAGGTGTTATAATACCACGGTAAAACCTACTATTCCTTGGTAAAAAGAGTATCTGAAGAGCTGAAAGTGAGTGGTGTTGATTAACTGTCTTTCTTCTACTCTAGTCTATCACATCAAAATTTGGGATGGCTAGTGCAAACAGCACTCGACTAGCTTTGAGTTTGACCATTTAAACTACTTAACTTTTTGAACAAAATTCAACATAAAATATCTGCATTTTCAAATTTTCTTTTTGTTTCTTCAACTTCATTTCAGCTATAAAATGTTAAGAAAAAGGTGTAATGAAGTGCATAGCTGTAGAATATCTATATGTATTGTTAGGTCTCCCTTTGTTAATTAATTTTCCGTAACTTCGTTAACGAAACTTTAGCGACACAAGTCCTTACTTAATAAAACTGGTTTATTCTTTCCGAATATAACTTTACGATACACTTAATTTCAACAATCGCGCTAAAACAAACGCTATAACAATGAACGTGCTCAATAATACTCTCTGACTGCAGATCAATTACTCACTGTCTACACACACACTGTTATGTCACGTGGTCACCCTCTTTTTATATACCATACTACCCTATATCTAGTAAATGCTAGAGCATTCGTCAAGGTACATAGATTGTTGGGTGTGTGCCAGGAG
>NW_013668342.1:124993-147670 GCF_000517525.1 Limulus polyphemus | reverse complement strand
ATGGAAAGTAATGTAGGAGTTAAAATCATAAATAATATTCAACCTTAAACTGGTACACAATTAAAAACATTTTATTTGAGCCTATATATGGCCTTCAACATGTAGAGTCGTCAACGTTTTGAAGGCCATAGATAAGCCTAAATAAAATGTTTTTAATTGTGTACCAGTTTAAGGTTGAATATTATTTATGATTTTAACTCCTACATTACTTTCCATTTTAAGATTGCAGCTAAATGAATGCTGACAATCAAAAAATCATTTCCCACATGGGAAATGTAATAATTGCCATTTAAGTGTATTTGTTTTGTTTTGAAATTTTAGTAAGAACAAGGTATAAAATGTGTGTAAAATAATAATCTAAGATGGTTGGATTTTCCAGAGACTTCACAATAAAATTAAAAAGGGGCATTGTTGTAAGCTGTAGATGTGATGATGTAATTTGTTAGTTGACAGTTATTCTCAATTTTTTTTAAACTACACATCCAACCCAAATTTCAAGAAACTTTCTGCAGCCAATCTCAGAAAATTTTAGAAGTGTGATACATATGGCAATGTTGTTTCATAGTTGCTGTGTTGGGTTAATGGTCTTGAAAATGGGTGACACATGATGCATAATGTAGAGCACACTGCAGGCAATGTTTCCAGTCATGTTGCTTTCACAGTAAGTCAACTGATATGCATCTTCCACCCTACCATTATCTATATAAAATATGCTGTAATTTTAACAATACATTCAGTGCAAGTTCTCTGACCATTTATTAAAATGTTTGTTAATTTATAGGTAGCATTTTATAAGGTATCATTTAGTTTGCATTATACTTTTACTCTTTTGCAACATTTATAACAATATTATCTAACCTCAAGCATTTTTGAAATCCAACTCAAATTGCTTTGCCGTTCACCAGTTGAGAAACACTGAGTATTAAGGCATAGTACTCCCAGTAAGTTCTAAGGATGTAATGTCAATTTTTTTTCTTTTGTCTAGTATATTGGTGCTAGATTATAAATACAAGATAGCTTTCAAGTGTTGAGTGATTTTCAAAATTGAGAGTTGAATCAGTGAGTGTGTTAGCTATCACAGTTACTTTGTAAAAGTAAGTTGATGATATTTACTTTAGTTAACATCATTTTTAATCTAAGTTGGCCCACAGAAAAATTATGAAAATAGTCAGGTATTTAAAATTTTAAGTATGTAGAAACATAAATGAAGGAAATAAAGTAATGTATCATAATTAGGTGGACTGGCCACTGAAATATTTATACGAGGTAATTTAAAAATAACCTACCAGTGAAAGAACAATGTTACTACAATAATTTGACTTACTGTGGAAACAACTACCAGTATATTCAAACATGACATATATATGCTAATTTCATTGAAAGAATTAATGATTGTTTTCGTTTGTAAAGTTAATGCTTTGTAATCAGTAGTTTCGTTTCTTCCTAGTTGACTCCAATACCATTCAAATGTTTTTCTTCTTGTATATGGACCCAAATGTTAGTTTTCCTCTGAAGAATGAAGCAGTTATTGCATTTAGTTCCCCAGCTTCAGTTCCTGATATTAACAATGACGTGTACTCTTTCGACGTTGGGAAAGAACATACTTTTTCTGTATCTGAGGTGAGTAATAATGGCACACAACTCGGAAATTTAATAATCTTGCACTAACAAATAAAGCTGCCCCCCCAGTGGCACAGCGGTATGTCCGTGGACTTACAACGCTAGAAACCAGGTTTCGATACCCGTGGTGGGCAGAGCACAGATAGCCCATTGTGTAGCTTTGTGCATAACTTCAAACAAATAAAGCGAGAAAGTAATTTAAAGTTTGTTTTTTTGTATTAACAGTTTTTTAGATGTTCGAGTTGTTTGTTGTTAACCACAAAGCAATTGAAAGGGGTATCGAAACTCAGCTTTTAGTGCTGATTCACTGTAAGACAGGTGTATGAACATCAGTATTTGTTCATTATACTACATTTTGAACAACATAGGTCATTACTGCTAGTGTCTCTAGCCAGCTACATTCAAATACATACACTCTTAACAATATTGTTGCTGCTATACTACATTAAAAAATTAATTCTATCATATGAGCTTGATTACAACAAAGAAAGTACACTTTTTTGATATTGTTGCTGCTAATTTATATCTAAGTAAATAAAATTCAATGATATTGTTGCTGCTAAATTATATCTAAGTAAATAAACTTCAATGATATTGTTGCTGCTGATTTATATCTAAGTAAATAAACTTAAATGATATTGTTGCTGCTAAATTATATCGAAGTAAATAAACTTCAATGATATTGTTGCTGCTAAATTATAGCTAAGTAAATAAACTTCAGTGATGATGTTGCTGCTAATTCATATCAAAGTAAATATAATGATGTTCTCTGCTACTAGAAAAAATGCAACTGTTTCTGAGTAATTTGATTATGCTAATTTTAAAAATCATGTTGACAATTACTGATCACCTCTAATTTTCAAGTTATGATTGACTTATTCAAAATATTCTTATATATCATAAAAATAACTTTTCTTTAATAACTTTATTTGTTCATTGAAAGTTGCATTTAAGAATGTATAGTCTGCATGCTTTGAAAAACGTCTATCATGTTCACAGCATGAGCATCAGAAATTGATGGCTTAGTTTTCAAATTGTGCAATAATACAGCTTTCATACTAACTTTAGATGGGTCAATAAAAATTCACCATTATTGAGGATGATGTTCAGTACCTAGTTTTTCCATTAGTGCACCAACATTTGTACAGAAACATAAAATATCTTACATGCTGTAGTGAGAAGCAAGACTTTGACGATGACTTTGGTAAATCAAAACTCTTGTTCCTGAAGCTAATAAATACCATTGCTGTAAAAGAGAGCCAAGAAGTTCCCCATTCTGTTTTGATAGAGACAAGTCATGAATCAGATAATCTAGCTCTTCTTGTGAGACAGTTTAAGTTGAGGTACTACAGGAGTAGAATTAATAAATGAAGAAAATGAATATGATTCCTTGTCTTCTTTGCATGATAACTCTTCTGCTTCCCATTCACTGGTGAATGTGGGACTGGAAGATATATCCCCATGAGGTACTGGTTTCATTGCAGGTGCAATATCTGGATATTTAATGTAGTGTTTAGTTTTACCTGAATATCTAGAAGCATTTGTCATGCACAGTTAGTTAGATTATCTTTTGGCTCACACCATATCATGGGAAATACAAATAGCATACTTGCTCTTTTTATTCAGCCACTGTGTCAAGCCAGATGTGCAAACAGTACAACACAAATGTAGAGCCCAATGTTTTTTTTTTGGTCATCAATTTTACACCAAAAATAGTGGTAGTAAGCTACCTTTATTTTATTTGTGATGTTTTTCCTTCATGAAACTGTAATATATTTTCCACAAATGTAGCAGAAACTGTTAGGGTGATTTTTGAACTTTCAGATTTTACTTGAACTGGAAGCAGTCGGCATTTCAAATCATTTTCCAAAAAATATAAAAGAATTTATGTTTACAGAACTAGAGTTTAAAATATAAAAAAAAGCCAAGTTTTGCAGAATTTGATTATATTGCAGACTTTGTTTTGACTGGACTGATGTGAAGTGACCAACTGAGTGAGTGAGAGGCAAATGAGAGAGAGGCTACTTAATCCACCCCTGTTATCTTCAGTTGAGGGACTTCTCAAATGTTCTAGCAAATTGAGCATGTGAGAGTTTTGTGATTCCCCAGCTAAACAGTTGAGCATGGGAATGAAGCAAAAGTGGTGCAATTATATCGAGAACAAATAGCATATATGAACAGTATAATTGAAATTTTACACCAGTACACTCAATGTTTGAAATTATCAAAAATGTACATCATTTACACATTAAACTGTCCAAGTAAACTTAATTTCACAGCATAAATTTATTGAGCTGAGTTAATTGCATGGTATTTCACATAGTCTGATAAAATATTGGGATAATACAACAACTCAATCTATAGGCAATGGGCAAATTCTGACTACATTTTTGAAATTGGCACCATCAGATTACCCCAAATCACTTGAGTTTTCTCCATTAGCAAATTTTTTGTTGTACTTTGAATTGGAAATATAAATATGGAGATGTTTATTCAAATAAAATGCAAAATATTGATAATTAATGTAACAAGTACAGTTCTGGTAATTTTACTGCAGAAACTGAAGGATGTTTTTGATTATATTAATATCTTTAGTAAGTAACATTAGCATACTCACTTTAGTGTATCTAAGTAAGTATAAATAGTTACAGAAGGTAATATTTTTTTATTACACTATACATATTTAATTTATGTGTGTAAGTAAAGCAGTGGCCCCAAGTTAGTTTCCACATTGGGAAACTTCAGGCTGACCATAAAACTAAAGGCTGTGCCTGATCCTAATCGGGAATAAATCATTACTCAATTCCAATTTTGCTTAGCTTTGCAATATCTGATCATAGTGTTGGCCACAAGTGCTAAGTACTTGGGGCACAGGACGTTTTCCTCTCTTAATGAAGGGATTGTGGGGATTAGCTCCTGAAGAAAAGTATAATATCTATAATAAAGTAACCTAGTGATAGCTTACTTCTTGATTTATGTATTAATTAATTCAAAGTTGGAGGCAAGTTTAAAAAATTTATCATATCTCAATATGTTTCAGAATTAAAGAGTCAAGTTGCAACGCTAACTTGGAGCCCCTCAGGAAAGTTAAAAATTGGTGCCTATAGTGTGAGCTACAAATCCAGGCTTTTGAGTGCCTGATGTGGCCCAAAGGTCTTTTGTTGGAGACTATCAGTATATTTAATTATAAAAATAAGTTAATTAAATGAATGTATATACAGTTCAGTAAAAAACAGTAGTCTTGTTATGCAGTAATGTGTAGATAAATGTTTTATTTGTTTAGATAAAAAAAATATTTGGCATATATCTTAACATAAATGTTTAATAAAGAAGTAAACTTATTTAAAGATTAAAATTTAATCCAGCAACTAAATCCACCATTTTAGACTTGTACCTCATTTAATCAAAGTGTTTCTGTTTCACAGAGTATCTCACACATGTTACCACCCCCCTATGTCACTAACTGTACTGACTATGATGAAATGGGAAAGGCACCTTTTCGGGGTGGCTTACTAACACAACAGGTAAGACATGATGTATAAGTCTTATGTAAATATCAAATCTTTAAGTTTTAAGTTTACCAGTAAAATTTAAAGGAATTTCAGTACAAAGCACCTGTTTAACAAAATAACAAAATAATTTCATCCATGTGAAAGTAGAGTATAGATATTTTATATACTGTTTCTTTCAGTATTTGAAGAAAATGCATCTCACTGTATCATTAGACTCTTAGTTTTTCCTAGATTTAAACATTAACTTAAAGTTTATTGTATTATCTCAATTTATATATGTTAGTTATACCTCAGAACATTAGTAATTGCATGGTAAAGCACAAATGATAATACATGAACCTACTTCCACTAATCCAGTAATGTATACGTTTACCACTGAACACCTACTTTCTATTTTTTCTCTTCATTTGAAAATGCACATCATAAAGTCAATGAAACCAAATTATTACATAAGGAAGATAACAAGTTGCTCAATCTCATGTCAGTATCATATAGGATGGGAGAAGATCGAGACTACTGAATTATATTGAGTGTATGACCTATACCTTTTAAAAACTATAAATACTGTAAGGCCTATATTAAACTCTACAACTTGAGTCCAAATTAAGATTCATGTTGACAGGAGCATTAGAAAAATATTGACTAGACCTAAAACTATCAAGATTATTTAGTTTACACATATTACCACTACTGCTGTTCCATGTGGTAAATCTTTCTACACTAATTCAGCCATGTTACTACCAAATCTAGGTCCAGAATTTAGCTTGCCAGTTCTAAATATTGTCCAATTGACAAATCATTGAACTATAATGGGAAAGTACCATGGGATATCAGACACAGTTTGAAATCATTTCCTGATTGAATGGGTGGAATGATGAACAAAAAGCTACTCATTACTCATTATGCTTTTCATTTAAAGGTACTAGCTTTAGCAGCATTGCATAACCTTCAAGCCAAGCAATAACAGTTGTCAAACATTGGTAGCTGTTTTATCCAACTGATTCAGAGTTATATACCAGAAGGAATTATTCAGCGCAACGTTTTAAAGTAGGCTGTGAAAAAAAGATAAGTTCTTAGCCAAACTTTTGGAATATTTAGAGTCGTGCCCGACTATCTTGCATGGATGCTCCATTTGAAATGATGGATTCATTGGCAAATGAAAAATTTATAGATGTCATAGCAGATGAGGATATGAGAATTAGATTGAAGCATAGTGTACAACTTTAAAGGAAACTGTCAAGTTGATGATGGAACTTGAGTTAATTAATGTTGCAAATAAGCAACTAAAAGCACCATCTAAAAGTTACAAGATCATAAAATTGAGTAGAGTTATAAATTCAACTCCCTCTGATGATAGTCTAGAAGAACTGAAAGTATTACTTAGACAATCTGTAACACGAAATGGATGAAATAAACAACAAGGCAATAGATATTTCAAGGGTAACTTGAAAGGACATATTCTTCAAGGTAAAATCCCTTATGAAATAAGAACCTTTCCCAAAGAACATTAGAAAGAGGGAAGTGTAATAATTTTGGGAAACATGGCCATTACAGCTGAGACTACAAAGAATCAACAGCTGCTCTTTGGCCATAAAGAGAGAGAACCCAACAAGATTAAAGAAAAAAATGGAACAGCAATGATCTAACAAGAGATCAAGAAAACAGGAATTAACTGGTTTTTGGACAAAGCTCAACTGGAAATCCCCCATCTGCCCTAAATACAATGAGAAGTTTATAATTTGAAGACCATCCCAAGTTCATAGGTTTGTTAAAGGAAAATCTTGCAGTGTGTTGTTTGACATCTGTTCTATGGTTAAAAGTGTATGATTCAGTTGTATAATAAAAAATGGAAAATTGCTTCCAGAGGTGAAGAAAGAAAATGAAATCAATTTCAACAAGAGGAAGCTGGAAGGCACCCTTACTGGAGAAAACTTCTATACATCTCGTGCTGTGTAGTTGATTGACATCAAAGAAGAGTGCATGTTGGGAACTAACTTTGTGCAGACATGGATGCAAGGTTAGGCTCGCTTCAAATAGTTTCACAATCAATGAACAGGAAATCCCTCTACACTACATAAAAATTATTACACTAGAGGATGAACTTTCAGTGATGAAAGAGAGAATAGTAATTGTATCATCAAGAAGTGAAATACTCAAACCAAAGGTTATTGGGAATAAATCTTCACCTAATGACTGGTACGTAGTGAAACCAAACACTCCAGCATAGCTTGGAGGATTGATGGTTAGAAGAGCTTTCATGGGTCTGAAGAATCATTGAATTATATATGAATTTACCAAGGAAAGACTTAAATTAACTTGTGATCAAATGAAAAGTCTTCAAGATGTTGATAAGACAAGTTTCGGTTAAGCTGACATGATACGGCTGTGTAATCCCTACAACAAGAAAGGATGAACTACAAAGTAAAGCACGTTTTGGGAAGGACAATATGTCATACTGACAGAATCAATGATGTAGTTTGCAGAATTCAAAAGTACAAACTAAAGGTCAGCTGTCATGTTCATCTTTGGAACTATGCTGGTCATGTGTAATTTCAGGGTAGAATTTTCTTGTGGAAAGTCAACCTGCTGAAGAGTCCAGCATCCGTGTTGAAACAATTTCCATAAGCAGGAGACAGCACATGACGATAAGGGACAATAGGTCACCCTCCATCTGCATATCGTATCCATCAGAGAAGAAACCCACCAAAAATACTTGTTGAATGTATGGTTTAGTGTACTGTTATATTTGTGTGTTAGGACTGTTCAAGGGACTTCAGAATCAAGGAAGGTGACAGTGTTGTAAGCCAGATTTTTACTTCTTAATTTAGACATTTACTGTAGGAAGCTAATGAGGATGATGATGCAATCTTCTAGAAAGTTTGTGGAGTATGCATATTTAATGGTACATTGCAAGTATGAGTTATCAGTGAATGAGAGGTTAGTGAAGTAAAGTTTGAGTAAGCAGTGTAATATTCAGTTCAATGGAAAAAATGTTATTCATTCTGTATTTGAAGTGAGAGTTATCGCATCTACTCTACTATTCAGTTACTCTATTAATTAGTCATGTAATTCCATAATTAAGTTGATAGTGAATTAGTCTTGAATATATTCATTTTGAAATTTATGTTGAAAAGTTTATGTGTGTGAAAATAGGCCTATAAATGAATTTAGCTGTGGCAAACCTTTATTGAAGAAGTACATTAATTTCTTATTATTATATGTACCGGATTTGACATTATATAAACAATAGATCATGTTACAATGGTATTAAAAGTTAACAAAGCCTAGAAAACAAATAGTGATAATAATGTTATGTATCTGCTTGTTTGATAATTTCCCGTAAAAATTCTTTCCGAGAAACTTCAGCGATACAAGTCCTTTCTTAATTAAAACGGGTTTCTTCTTTCTCGTTACAAACTTTGTAATACACTTAATTCCCACAGTCACTTTAAACTTAACTACTTTTATAAGCACACCCTATAATTCACAGCGATTCACACACTTTACTTATGGAGCCTACTGCTTGCTTGACTCAATTATTTCTCTTCACTCTATGTCTGGCTTATATACTAAAAATGCTGGGACATTCTTGAGGTTGCCCGCTAAGTCACGATCCTTCTAGAAACTCCAGTGCGCATGCTCCCCGCGTTGCATGACTTCCGCTGTCGTAACAATAAAATAAAAACAAAAAATTGCTAAAAAGTCTCTAAATAATATCAGGTAAAGAGTGGTCTACTCTAGCCTTTTTTCTTTGTAATCATTTTAGCAGCACATTTCAAATTATTTTATTTTAATACAATATTTGGAAAATAACATATTTTTATGTGGATAAGTAATAAAGCTTTTAGGCTAAACTAACGGAAGATACAAATCTATAGTAATGCACAGATCAGTGTTGGTTCATTGTGAAACGTTATTACTGTTGTGTTGTATGATGTGTTTCAGTCTTCTTGTGGTGTTATAATGTTATTCTGAATTCATTCTTTGTTCAGAATGTTTACAGGTTTCACATAAAACCATTAAGTTGATCTTGTTACCTTTGTTGATCTCTGAACTAGATGTGTTTCTAATCACGGAAACATTACTTAATATGACTTGTCATGTAAAGCAGCAGTGTCTTGTCTCTGATGGCTGTGTAGGTGATGTTTAGAGTCTATGGACCCTTATACATTGTAATGCGAATGACCAATCATTTTGTTAGTGCATGTTTCTCTGGGCAAATGCAAGATTTCTTGTATAATAAGGAACCTTGGATTTAGTCAGACTGGAATTTTGTCATCAGTCAGTCAGTCTAATCTGGAACTTTGTTATCAAACAGTCTCTCCAGTCTGAAGCTTGTTCTTCATTTAACTGTTTTGGTACAACATCTCATTAGAATGTGCCTATTAGTTTTTATTTTGTGTTCAGTTTCATTACTTCAGATAACTAGCATATATGCATAAGATACAAATAATGTTTTGAAAGGTGTCACTTTTTATTTTACACATTTCAGTTATGGATGTACTATCACTGATATGCTACAATATGAATTGGTGTACAGCCCATAGGCATAGGAGGTGGGGGGGGGCAAAAACTCCATACATATGTATAACTTTTATATTTGCAAGTTGATTATGCCTTTTCAGAAAATATATTACCCATATGTCACCTGATGATGACAAAACCATGTTGAAACGTTGTACATTTGCTGTTATATTAAAGTTTTTCTTCATTACCCATTCAAGCCATCTTCAGCCATTATTAGTCTCAAAGTGGGTTCCTTGTCATCGAAAATAAAATAGATGACTGACTTTAGAGCACTGGTAGAAATGGAGGATGTTGATATAATGGGAATAACTGAAACATGGTTAAACGTAGATGATTTTGGTGACAGAAATTTCTTTGAAATACAGGGTTACAGGCTATTTATTAGGGATAGAGAGGAGGAGGAGTGGCTTTATATGCAAAATGTGAGTTACATCCTGTTGAAGTTGAGGATATCGAAGATAGAGCAAAGATATTGGATCTATTTGGGTTTCTATCAGTGGATATAAAGGAAAAAGGCTTTTAGTGGGGATTTGTTACAGATCTCCAAATGATACTGATGAAATTAGTGAGAAACTTTACAATGAGGTTAAGATTTCAGCTGTTAATGAAGTCATAATTATGGGTGATTTTAAGTTCAAGCATATACTATAGATTGAGAAAAGCTAGTCAAACCATGAGGGAGAAAGGTTTTTAGAAACCGTTCAGGATAGCTTTCTTCACCAATTAGTCAAGTAACCTACTAGAAGCAATGCTATTTTAGACTTATTGTTAATTTCAAATATATAAATAATTGTGAGGGTGGAAATTGGGGAAAATCTGGGTGCGAGTGATCATTGCTCTATTAGGTTCGATGTTTTGCTGCATATGGAGGTAAGGAATAATAATATTTTGGTTACAAATTTCAAAAAAGCAAATTTTAAGGGATGCAACAAGAATTATCTGTTGTGAAATGGGCAGCTGAGTTATTTGGAGACACTGATCAGATGTGAAAATGTTTTAAATATTCAAGGTAAACATATTCCTTATAGAACGAAAAGGGTGGCTGCAAGTAAAAAACCACATGAAATTAAAGAAAAGCATCATAAATTTAAGAAATTAAAAATGACTGTTATGACAGGAGACTTAGAAGAATATAGAAGATCAAAAAAGTTGGTAAAACAGGAAATTAGGACATCAAAAAGGTTGTAATGAAAAAAGGTTGGCTGAAAATGTAAAAATTTAACAGTAAGGATTTCTTTAAATCAATTAAGGGTAAACAAAATGTTAGAATAGGGGTAGGACCCTAAGGGATATAAAGAAAGTCTCATATCTTATAATAATGAGATGGCTGGGTTATTAAATTTTGCTTTTTTCTTTGGTTTTACTAATAAAGATTTAAGCAGTATTCCACATCTTGAACAGCTGAAAGATGGAAAAAAGATCAAACAAGATGAATGCATTAATTCTGAGCTGGTTAAGATAATATTGAGAAGTTTAAAAAGAGATAAGGCTCCTGGGCCAAATAATATTTCCCCAAGGGATTTGAAGAAGGAGGTTAAAGATTGGATATGTGAGCCACTTACTACTATTTCTTGTCAGTCCTTGAATAGTGGGCAGATTGGAAGTTAGCTAATGTAATCCCTTTTTTCAAGGGAGGGGATAAATTTTGTCCCAGTAACTATAGACCCATTAGTCTTACATCAGGATGAGAAAAGTTTTGGAAGTCTGTTAAAAGATGCTTTGCAAAGTCATTTAACAAAGTTTAGAACTTTACTGGATACTCAACATGGTTTCACTAAGGGAAAATCTTGCCTTACAAGTATTTTAACATTCTTTGAAAAGGTTACTGCTTATGTAGATGAGGGTAAGGATGTAGATTTGGTGTATCTGGATTTTTATAAAGCATTTTACAAGGTGCCACATAAAAGGCTTGTAAAAAAATTAGCTCTATAGGTGTGAGGGATAAGTTAGCAAATTGGATATAAGAGTGGCTGGATGGAAGAAAGTAGAGGGTTGTTACAAATGGAGTTCAGTCAAACTGGATTAATGTCACAAGTGGGGTACCACAGGAATCAGTCTTAGGACCTTTACTCTTTTTGATTTACATCAATGACATAGATGAAAGAATAGTCAATAAATTACTTACATTTTCAGATGATATTATGGTCTTGGGTGTTGTTAGCTGTGAAGAGGATGCTGCTGATTTACAGAAGGATTTAAATCATTTAGTACTCGAGTAGGACAAATAAATGGCAGATGAATTTTAATTATAATAAATACAAGATAATGCATGTTGGTTATTATAATTTTAATTATATGTATAATTTGGATGGGAATAACCTTAATAGTGTTATGAAGGAAAGGGATCTTGGTGTAATAGTGGATCTGTCTCTAAAGCCATCCAAGCAGTGTGCTGTTGCTAGTAGTAAGGCAAATAGGATTTTAGGTTGTATCTACAGAAATATTGAATACAAGTTTAAAGAGACTATAATTTCATTGCACAGGTCACTGGTTAGGCCACATTTAGAATATTATGTTCAGTCTTGGGCTCCTTACTTTAGGAAAGACTTTGAATTGTTGGAAAGGGTTCAGAGAAGGGTTACTAGAATGGTGCCTGGGAGGGGGGGTTGTCATATGAGGAGAAGCTGAAATTTCTCAAATTGTTTTCTCTTGAAAAAAGGAGAGTTAGGGGGATCTGATTCGGGTGTTTAAGATTGTAAAAAGACACTTGCCTGAATGACTTGCATGCCAACAACCTTATAAAAACTCCCACCTAAAATTCATGTAAAAACATAAAAATCTGTGTTACTGCATTATAATTTTTCATGCAACTAAGCCCTCCATCAATAGGAGTGCAAAATAACTCCTTGCAAAAATCCCCATTCTTTGACGAGGCAATAAAGAAAGGTGCACCAAGAAGTGGAGAAGATTGGTGGGAACATGAACAGAGGTGAGTATCTATTGGAAATACATTTTCAATTAAGAAAAATGTTAACTTTTGAAATGGTCACTCACCTTCATACTCAGAGAGTTAAAATCCCATGATGAAATGGAAGAGGGACCAGTTCAACAATTACCTAAATAAGCTTCCTTTTGAAAGCATCTAAAGGAAGTCCATGTAGTGTAATGCCCAATGGCAGGGGCTACATAGGGGCACACCTGTTGGAGACCACATCCAGGGTATACTCTTTGCTTATGTATAGGAATAAAAGAGGCAAAAGGCCTGAAATGTGTTCCTAGGACAATTATTCGCATGCCAAAGCCTTCAGACAGCCAATGAGCATAATGAGGTTGGGGCTCATTAAGACCATACCGTGTGTGAACACCTCCTCAACTATCAGTTTCTACAGGTCAAAACCAGCTTATAAAGCTTTTTATTAAACTCTCTTCAATTTACTGCCTCTACAACATCTGAAGGCAACCCATTCAAAAGGCCAACCACCCTGTTAGAAAAATGAAACTGTCTTAGTTGAAGATGACTCCTATCTTGCCAAAATATATATTTGTGTCCCCTAGTCCTACTATTCTCACTGTTAAATATGAAAAAAGATGATGCATCAACATTATCAAACTGCGACCTCAAGAGGAAAATAGCTCTGTGTATGGAGGTGTCTATTGGAAATAAATTTTCAATTAAGAAAAAAATTTAACTTTTGGTTTTCTCTTCGGAAGGTTATGTATTCAGATGCAATGAGTTTTTATTCTGTTATTGTCATTGAAAGAGAACTCATGGTAGATGATTGAGTGAGTGTACCCATTGGCAGCTCTATCCTTGGTGATCCTCTGGAAATGGTCTTGACAGGACACTGCAGTTATACAATAGATTGATTTTTCAGCTTGCAGATCCCTGTCAGAAGCTATCAATTGGCCATTTTCCCACCAACATACTTCAAAAGACAATCATGGTGTTATGATCTTTGGCTTGGATTGCCTATGTTTCTGGATTCTGTAAACCAAATCATTGATCCTTTTCAGTAAAACATATAGCCATTCCTGACCCTTGCTTAACTCTTGTAGCAGGAATTGTAAGGCCTTATAATGCCACTATAATGAAAGTCTTACCAGCATTAAAATTATACAACATCTAGACACTTTCATGAATGTTTAGGCCTCTCTAGAATCCAGAAGAGTAATGAAACATAAAGAAAACTAGACTGCCTGTAAATATCAGACTGAGTGAGTTAATCATTGTCATGATATAAAAGACAGTTTAGATATAATTAATTAATTTCTTTTTGTGAGTGAATATTTTATTATTGTTTAGGGCCCTGCATGGCCAGGTGGTTAGGGCACTTGACTCACAATCTGATGGTTGCAGGTTCGAATCCTCGTCCCACCAAACATGCTTGCCCTTTCAGCCATGGGGACATTATAATGTGATGGTCAATCCCACTATTCGTTGGTAAAAGAGTAGCACAAAAGTTGGCTGTATGTGGTGATGACTAGCTGCCTTCCCTCTACTCTTACACTGCCAAATTAGGGATGGCTAGTGCAGATAGCCCTCGTGTAGCTTTGCGCAAAATTCAAAACAAACAATTATTGTTTAGTTTCGTTATAATAAGAGTTAAAGACAGACATTGTAGGAAGTTTTGTTAATAATTCATTGATGTTGAGACTATCGAATGTCCCATGCAATACATTAACGTCGAGAATATAGAAGTGATAAAGATATAAACAGAGTGAAACAAGCGGAAACAGCATACCGATAATAGCAGAAGAAAGTAATGTTACAAAAGGAAAAGTTAACTTCTGTAGAAGTGATAGTAAAAAAGAAGTTAAGAAAAATAATTGATGCTATCAAAGCATGGATTGAAAATAATTGAATCAGCCTGAGTGCACTTTGACAAAAGGGACAGAGGATCTTTAGAAGAAAGAAGACCAAACGATTATGTTAACTTGTGCCACAACTGTAACTTGTAAGTGAATCACACACAGAATACTAGTGTGATAGTAATAGAGAAGATAGTTTGGCTTGTAAACTGAAATTCTGAAGTATTTAATAGGCCTAAGTGGACTTTTATGATATGCCTGTAGTCTCTATAGTGTGAAGAATTTGTTGTACGTACGTTTAACTTTTTCTGAATATATATATATAATTTTGAAAACAAATGAAGTACATGCTGTTTATTCTTCATTGAATTTATCGCTAACATGTCACAGACATCTACTGAAGAAGAATCATAAGCCCAAAAACAACACAGTATATATATATTTATACTATTAATAAGTATAAATAAAAGCCTTTTTATTCTGACAATTATCGAAGAATTATATTATAAGTTCTGACAATACTTACACTAGACAGTGAGTCAGTTTGCTGTCGATCAGTTAGTGAGTGATTATTGCAAGTAAGTTAGGCATACATAAATTAGATTTGTCAGGAGGTACTACAAGTAAGTTAATTTGTGAGTTAGGTATAGCATTAGTTTGAAAATTTATTTTGAAATGTTTATGAAGTTAGGCCTATCATTGAATGTAGCCTGTGGCAAAAAAATTATTAAAGAAATATATTAATTCATTATTGTTATAAAGACTCATCTAGTCATTATATTTACTAAGTAATACACCAAACCTGCACAATGATAGATAATGTTTGCTTTGTGGAATAGGACCTGGCATACTCTGTTGGTTACGGCACTTGACTTGCAATCTGCTGGGTTTCAGATGGAAACCTATCATTTAGCATGCTTGTCCTTTCAGCTAAGTGTGTCTGTGTGTGGGTTATAATGCCAGGAAAGACTGTATGATAACTTGAAACAGTACTTAGATAGTGAGTTAAAAACCATATATAAGAAATAGAGAAATAAAAATAGCCTTCCACATCCACCTAAATGATAATACCACTATTGGCAATGAATGGTGTTGACTAGCTGCACTCCCTCTAGTTTATCACTTCAAAAGTAGATGGCTCCCGGGGAGTTTGCACAAAATTCCACAAACAAACTTTTGTGGAACTTTTAATATTTCAAAACCTCCACAACTAGACAACACTTCGATTTACAATACACAGAGGAAACAGAGGAAGATAATAAATTCCCATTCCTTGACATGATAGTTACAAAGACACATAACTCATATATCACAGGGTTTACAGGAACTCACAAATACTGTTAAATATTTTGAAGATAAATCAAATTGCCCCATCAATGTAAAAACAAAGTTCACAAGTTACATAGACTCCAGAAAGAACAAATTTCACACAGAGATACTAAGAAAAAGGAAGAAAAATACATCACTACAACCCTACATAACAATGGATACCATGAACACTTGATAAAACAAAATAAAATAAATAAACATAAAAAATAATCATGAAGAAAATTATAAACACACAGCTATATTCTTCTATATCACAGTTCTCTCTGAAAGCATACAGAGGATATGCAAATAGCCTAAAGTCAGAACAGTATTCAGAAGCAATAATATTTGCAGTTAGTTCACTGTAAATGTCAAAACACCCTATGGGGAGTTAAAAGATCCTATTGAACATGCTTTGTGAATGCATATTCCAATATAATGAAGTGACAAAAAGTAAGAATTATGGAGGAGACATTCAGGTTTTATAAACTGTTATATCAGCAATAGGCTGCAGATCAGCAGGCAAAATGTAGAATATAAACTATTTAGTATGTGTGCAGTGATAAAAAATTAACTAATTAGTAATTTGAGTTAGGTGATTGTCTAGGCTACTAAATATGACAAGATTTATATTTGATCACCACAAATTTACAGTAAATACTATAAACTTGAATATTATTACCACTGTTGTAAACATTCAGATATTAGTTTTATTTTACACTCAGTATTTTATACTGCCTGAATTCCATCTGGTTATTACTACAAAGTTAAGGATATGCATTGTAGAGTTAACATCTGATTATAACTCAGTCAAATACTTTTAGGCCTGGTGGTTAGGGTGCTTGACTTGTAATCTGAGAGTCACAGGTTTAAATCCCCATCATCAAAAATGCTCGCCCTTTCAGCCATGGGGCATCATAATGTGATGGCCAATCCTACTATTCATTGGTAAAAAAGTAGCCCAAGAGTTGGTAATGGGTAGTGTTAACTAGCTACCTTCCCTCTGGTCTATCACTGCTAAATTATGGACAGCTAGTGTAGATAGCTATTGTGTAGCTTTGCAGAAAATTCAAATCTAACCTAAATACTTTTATGTTGAAAGAAAATGAAAGCTACTATAATCACCTATTTTCAAAATCTTCATTTTATCATAACTTTACTTTCTGCAGTCTGCCATGTCTTTATGTGTGCAATTTCCTTTCTATCATAACTTTTTTTTTATGTTCTAGACCTGTTTCACGGAGTGTGTTGCCAACTTAACTTTTGAGATGTGTGGTTGTATGTATGATGACTATCCTTATTTATATGAATTACCTGGACCAGTTCGTCGCTGTCAGCAGTCTGTGGAAGAAGGAGGTATTTTATACGTTTGATAATTCTATATTTTATTTAACAAATTATTTGAGAATGTTGTTTTAAATATATATATTATATATTCATTATGTATAGGGAACAGGGAATGATACAGTTATATCAATAATTATATTAAACAGTTATTTAAATAAACATATTTAATTTTTGATAACTTTTCAAAAAGTAAAATGAACTTTGCAGAAAGATAATATGAACATCTACTTGAAGAGAAATGGATCTTGTTCAACTTATTCAAAAACTGTATACCTTTATAAATACTACTTTTAATGGGAGATATTTTTGTCTGCTTTTCTAAAAACTAATATTCTAGTTAATATAAAATGTATTTGCTATAAATCATTTCATGGAACAAAGTAAAAATTTATCTTGCATTTGCAGTGATCCCCATAAGGTGTTGCATCAGTTATATATGTTTTTATTATTTATGTCTTATATACTTTACAATGAAGCATTAAGTTCATTTTCTTTATATTGAATCCTAACATACTTCAAGCTATTAATTGTATACTCATAGGAATTTGAAATATTAATGTCCAGAAAACATTAAAATTATGTGTTTAATTTGTTTAACACATGTCACAGTAAAAGACAGTTAATTAAGTACTATTTATAATGAAATTTAAGATTTATAGTAATTGTTTTTAATGATCTTCAGTTGCAAATTATATTAATGCAAAATAAAAGATATATATAAAACTATGTATTTAAAGACATATAGAGAAGTTATGTTGGTCATTAAATACTTCTAACTTAGCTAGCTCATGATACTGTACTTAAATAAAATATAAAATTAAGTCTATAAAATTGTGTATAGTATTTGTTTATATAAAGAGCATGCAACTTGTGGTTAGGACATCCAACTTGCACCCTGTGGATTGCAGGTTTGAATCCCCATCACCAAACATTTTTGCCCTTTCAGCTGTGGAGGCATTATAATGTGACACTTAATCCCACTATTTGTTGGTAAAAGAGTAGCCCAAGAGTTGGTAATGTTTACAAGCTGCTCTTTCAAAAGATCACACAACAACAATGCCAGAAAACTATATAAACACATTCAATCCATAATATCTTACAAAATAATTTGTTATTCATTCACCATGTGTTTTGAGTACAGACTAATCATGACACTATTGACAAGCTAGACTAAACAGTTTTCTCATTTTTTATGAGGTTAGGGGAAAGATGTATACTCAAAACATTACATAGCTGTATAATAAGTGTTGATCAAATGCAAAACATAACAAAAAATAATGAATAAAATGTAAATCACTCAACAAAACAATATCCTTCAAATTTGTCACATGAAAGACAAATTTAAATGTTACTATGACATGAAAATATGTTATCTTCAACTTGATCTGATGTACCTTAGAGCAACAAAATAGGTTTACATAACAAGGGGAGATTCTAAGTGATATTTTTAGGTAGTAATTCTTGGTTCTCTGTAACAGAATTCATGAAAAAGAAATGAAGGGTCTGGACAAAATTGGATAAAATTACAATCAACATTCTTTATTATTCATCAACACAGTGACCATCTGTCATATCTAGCAAGTAAAAACAGTGTGTGTGTGTACTAGCTTGATATGACAGATAGTCGCTTTCTCTCCACACTGTCTTGGTTGAGTTTCTGTTCCAGACTGACTACCATAAATTGATTAGTGAAATGGTAACATTTGATTTGTCAAAAGCAACTAGCACTATCCATGTGAATGGTCAATCTTATTCAAACATAAGGGAGGTTGTAACCTCAGGATATCTTCTAATCTTTTCTAAACTTGTGCACAAGTATTGCAGCCATACTGCCCATGTGCAAACCTGGTGTTATCTCAAGGGTATGACAAAGAAAAAAAGTAGCTTGAGTGAAAGCAATTTAGTGTCTTTCTTGACCATATGTTATATGATAATTGCACATACCTGAAATAGCTGACTAATTTCTAAAATTTTTATATTAAAACAGAAATGTAGAAAATGCATAGTATGTGTATATACATCCCTTCTTTACTTTTGGCATGTTCTCAAGCCAACATCTAAAGTTAAAATTTAAAACCTATAACATCTGTATACTTGTGTTAGTCAAAAAGTAATGTAATTTTCTCTCACCCTGTGAACAGTTATGTGCAACACAGACACCATAACCATTTAACAAAGAATGTGATAGTGTCACAATTGAAAAATGCTAATTAATAATAGTATACCACATAATAATTACATTGAAGTGCCATTGTACATAGGTGCTGACGATATTCAACTTTACTATATAATAGATTATTAAAATTGTTCATCAAATATACATTTGCAACACATAATGAAAGCCCTTTAATAAAGATCATAATAAAAAATGTAATAAACCCTGAAAATCTCTAAGAATAACATACAATTTAACTAAAATTCAAAAGAATAGAAAAATTCTAAATTACATTTTAATGTAGAACACAGTGCAAACTCTTAAATAATCAAAAACAGCAAATATTTATTAACCTTTTAGCGATGAAATAATTATGATGAGAAATCAAATTAACAAAGCACAAGAAAAATCAATAAAACACTCAAATACAATGTGTATAAGAAATGAGCCCTCTAATATGGATAATGTAATTACAACTGTAATATATTACAAAATAAAAATCTTAAATAAAATGACCTTTCTAAAACTAAATCAGAATACAAAATAAACTTGTTACACTATATATGCAACACAAAAAGAATTCAAAGCATACTAAAATCTGCAGACTATGCAAGAAAACGAACCTCTTCAAAAGAAAGAACACAAAATAATACTTAAAACATGCACAAAAAGAAAAATGGAATAAACCCTGTAAACATACCACAGTTATCCATCTAAACTAATACAGAACCTGGGCATACTTTCTGACAATCACTACTGGAAAAGAAAAAGTACTCTCTGAAGTCTGTATAAGACCATCCTTTAACATTTGCTGTATCTAAATACTGGTTACACCCCTAGTGCACCAGAGAAACATGCAGTTTAATCAGACATGCATCACTTATATCTATATGGTGTTGGGTTACTATTGTTTGACCCAACTGAATGTATGGTGCCACAGATGCAATGGAATAGTCAACCAAAAAGTTACTGAATTACTAAAACCGCAGTGAGTCTAGATTGTTTGGATAATCCTCAACCACCATGATGTGTTGGCAACAGCTTACTCAGTTATGGAAAGAGTTTGATGGATGGAAACATAGCATTACCACTAGCCTCGGTTACTTCTATTTTGCTCACCTTACCTATGACTATTCCAGTGGGAAGCTGTATAATATATCACCTATAATAGATATTATCATAATACTTCATCCATCTTCCATCAGATAACTGTTATGAGCTGTTGGTGCTTGTATTTTCGACAGGAAAACGGTACATTTCATGCATGGACTTTATTATGACTGTTGTAGACTTTTCATCTGTATCAAACCGCGAAACATCACTTCTGTACATTAGGTTGATGTGACTTATCTGGAGCAGGGTGCATCACTTGTTGTTGGCTCTTCTTTAGCTGATGAACCATTTCCTTCCCATACAGTGTAATAGTATTGCACTACTGGCATAATGGGTGATTGGTTAATTTTTAGCTGGATTTGAGCTTGACAAAATGTTTCACTAAGATGGGACATTCTGAGGTACACCCACTACAGACTTCTTCCTTTTTGTGATTGGTTGAAAGTTACCACTTTATACCTCATCACAACAGAAACTGCCTTGGTAATGGTGGTAGTATCTATCACAACAAGATGCTATTTCATTATCTCTCACTGTGTAACCCTTCAATAACGGTATACTCAAAATCTGCTAAAGCCATTGCAGGTTAAACTTCTTCATGTACAATAGCACAGGTCATGCTTATTTGGCCAAATTCTCTGTAGTATTCCACCTCTTAGCTTGTTGGATTGCACTTTTTCTCACTGGGTGAAACCTTTGGTTTCATTCAGTAATGACTGTCTCACAATCCCAGAGTGGTGTTTCACTCAACTGCTTTAGTGTAGCCTGAGGCCATACCATCCAGACTCAAAGCCAGTTTTTGTACAAACTTGCACTGGAAATCAGATCTTTCATGCAGTTGGATACCTGAAGTGTTTTAGTAAATGGTCCAAATATTCTTTCACTGTATCTTAAATGGAGGAGGCAACATCTTTTTCACCTCACTCGTGGGGAGCTGTGGTCATGGCCAAAACTTTTCTCTTGTGTGTATTCTGACCATTACTTAACTGTGATGATCTTGATTTCACAGGTACAGCATTGCAGGGACGTTCAGGGGCTGTGTCTTTCTGATAAGTATTTGGTCCCTAGTCAGGGCAACACAGCAAAAAGTTGTCATTAGCTTCTCGTCCATGAGCTCTGTGTGACACCAAGCTTCTTCCTGATCTAGCAGTATTAATCCTGGCTTAGAGGGGCTCACCACTACCCATGGTTCAAAATCTTTACAATTTTGTACCAACTATCCCACCTGTAAATGAAACACCTCTGATTGGTAAACGTTGTCTACCAACATTGTGTTCAGTCTGCCCTGATCATTTTCAGGTGACTATGATCAGTGATGTGGTTGGGTTAGTCTGACTTCAAAAGCCTCTGAGTCCTATATAGACTATCTCATTTGTTCTTGGACTAACCAGATGCCACACCATGCTTCTGTTGCACCAAAATCAGGGGAAGAGTGTTAATGGTAATTTTTGATGCATCAGACATTGATGGCTCTCCTTTGTAAGTCATTGGCTTCATGGATCTTCATAATATTAGCAAAAGTACTATATCCAGGAAAGAACTTTACTTAATCTCAATAACCCTCTCAATTAACCATCTTTCTTCAGTGACAAACACTTCCTCTTGGTTGTAAGTCATCTGAGTAATGGAAAATACCATATCCTTAAGAATGAAACCTTTTCAGACTTAAATAATACAGGAGCAGGTGTAAAGGGCAATACTTGCTTCAGAAGAAATAAGAAATTCCACAAAAATCTATCCCGTGGTCACTGCAGTGCTTCCTATTCACTATGTGTATTTTCAGGTCAAACAGTTTTGCCTTAGAATGATTAGATAGGTCCTCAGAATAATGGAAGATTCAAACAAGATATTTATTATGAAATAACTGAGTTCCTGAGAAGGAAATGAAAAGACTGTATACAGCTCTACAAAAATACAGTAAAAAATCTTTATTACTTAAAACACAAATACAGTGTATGTATGTATGTGATTATAAAATAGATGTTTGCATTTACTGGATAACAAATACTTTCTTTTCAAACTGTCTTGGTTGAGATCCTTTCCAGACTGACTAAACCTCGTATGACTTTGTTATATATAGTAATGTCAGATATAGAGAAACTGTGAGCTTCCATTCAAACACAAGTGAGATTGTAACTTGACTAATTTATAGAAATTTTATAGTGAAACAAGTAAATAGAAAACATATCATATGCCTGCATAACACAAATGTACATATATATATGTATATACAGGAACGTCGAGAGCCAGCACAGGCCCCGATGTAAACATCCTCGCTCGGACCCCCTTTCTCTCTCTCTCTCTTTTTTAACATTTTCAAGAATTTATTAAAAAGAAGATCCTAAA
>NW_013668342.1:117881-124061 GCF_000517525.1 Limulus polyphemus | reverse complement strand
ATAAGCATAAAAACGTTAATAAAGTAACAACAAATATGTATTAAATCTATAAAGTAACAAATACACATTAATTATTACTCAAATATTTCAGTCGTTCTTAATGTATCAAGTGTCTATATGCAAAGAAAAGACAAAAACTATGGTTTTTATCATTAAATTAAGATATAGCCTAAAGATGCTTTGAGGGCTTTATGGTATAACCAGGTTTCATTCGCATATTGTAAATATACATAGTCAACAACATTGTAATAGGTCTTTGAATATGATGGCTGCCAAATGATAAAGCAAAAATATCTACTTTTCCTGTTGTACAATAACTAACATTGTAATTATTTCTAAATTTCTATAAGTATAATTTTGGTTTTCATTTCAGCCTGCAAAACAAATCCTTTTAAGTCAGAGACGGTTGATGCACGTCATTATTGTGAAGGTTTATGCCGTATTCCATGCAGGTTAGTGTTACCTACAGATAATTTCCTAAAACTTCAAATACAAAACTTTGAACAGAAGCTCCAGAACTGCTGTAGGTCTAATTTCAAATACAAGAATTTAATATAAATTGTGAAGCATATGCCTAACTAAATTTGCTTTGATTGATAAACACATCACTTACAGAGTAACTTAATAGTTGAATACATGTTATAACACTCACTACAAACATTGAGCTGAATAACTTACTAAAGACTATTGAATTTTCATTTATAAGCAACTAATTATTTAATTATACTATTTAATTATATTTTATATTTTATTCATTACTCACTACTTGTATTGATATTGTATTCTTGTTTCTATATATTTCACAAATCTTCTCAATCCCTGATATTCATTAAAATAATAGATATTCAATTAACATTGTTATGATTAGCAGCACCCTCTAGTAAAGAGTAATCTAAATGAAAACACTGGATTGTGAGGTCCATTGATCAATCCTAGTACAAAAATAAACATTTCACCAAACTGTCCATTCACGAGGTCTTTTTCATGGTTTACCTTTCTGAAGTTTATGATACACAGATGTCAGGTCCTCTTGTCCCTTTTCTTCACTTGCTGTCCTGTTCCTAGTAGAGTTTTAACTAGATAAGTAGTTGAGTCAGTTCACTGAAGACTCTATCTTTGGTAATCCTCTCGAAGTGGTCTCAACAGAAACCCTAGGTATCCTCATCAAGTTTATTTTCCAGTTGCAGGTTCATTTCAATAGTTACCTTGTTGGCTATTTTCTCACTGATGTACTTCCAAAAATGAACGTGGTGGGTGATCTTTTGGATCATGTAAAATACATCATTGATACTTTCAGTACAATATATGTGCCTTCCCAACACCTGCTTAGTTTTAGAGTTTCTTCTTTCTTGTGACAGGAAGTTTACAGTTATGTCATGTCACCTCAATGGAAACCTATCTTATCAACATTAACATCATGGTGAAGTTCTATTTTATTTTGTGATTTAAGTCTGTTCAAGGTAAAATCATGTATGACATCTTTATTCTTCAGACCCATGTGAGCTCTTCCTACTATCAATCTCTCAGGACATGTTAGAGTGTTTGGTTCCAGTCATTAGGTGAAGATTTATTCCTAATAATCCCCGGTTTGAGTATTTCACTTCTTGATGATACAATGACCATCCTCCCTTTCATCACTTGAAGTTCATCTTCTAGTGTAATAATTTTTATGTAGTGTACAAGGATTTCCTGGTCATACACCATGAAGCTAGCCTAAACTTACATTCATGTCTTTCCACAAAGTTAGTTCCAAATATCAATATCAGTTATTCACACATCATGGTTTATACAGAAGCTTCTTACAGTAAGGGTAACTTGTAACTTTCCTGTTACTAGAAATTAATGTCCACCTGCTGTTTGCATCACTCCGTCTTATTTTTTCTTTATCAGGCAAACTTCTTACCTTTCATTATCAAATAGGGTCAGACTGTTGTGGCTGGAGAACTATTGGTGATCAGTATGCTGCAAGACTTTCAATAAACTTGTGGACTTGTGAAGTAGTTTGTTTAAATAATGAATATCTTATCTTATTTGAGGTACATAGGATATTCTCAGCTGTGCTTCACTCTAAACTAAATTCTGTTTTCCAATGTCTGGATAGCCTTATGTTGTTCCTTTGATGTGATTTGGATTAGAGACTTTTCCTTAGAGTATTGTCTCTTTGGTGTATTAACAGCTGTTGACTCTTCACAGTCTCAACAGTAATAGCCACATTTCACACATTGTTACGTATTAGAATTTCGAATAGTCCAAAGCTGAGTTAACTGATAATTTAAATTTACATACCGTCTTTGTTTTTAACACAAATACGTTTTAATATACATACAACAATACAATTGACAGTAACAATTATTACAAACAAAGATTTATAAACAAAAGTTTCACAAACTTACAAACAATATTAAATCTTCTTTCTAGTTTGAACTCCCTTGATATCTTATCAAGGGTTTATGATGAGCGAGTTATTTACGAGTTGATGTAAGCATGATTCACCAGGAAGCTAGCTAGCTTTGTCCTTGGCCACAAATGCTAGGTTTTCTACCAATAAAGTTAGGTAATGTTTTCGTAAAAATACTAATGTCCGATGAGAATCCACTGAAGTTAAATAATTTGTAATGTTCAAACTTTGTAAAGCTTCCTGATCAAATATCTGAAGTTTTCCAATTGATAAGCATTATAAAAATCACAGTTATAGCTTTTGAAGTTTATAGCACATTGATTATAGCAAACTACTAATAGACACTCTCTTTTGCGTGTCATGTTGGTTGTATTTATAGGCGTGGGAAGGTTTTCTAGAAAATTCAGATTACATAACAGTACTGAGCTATATTTGAACGTTTACGTATATACACATATTGTTGATTCTTATTATCGAGAATCTTCTACAACTTTGGAGAATAGGCGGGAGTTTCACAATAAATATTTAACACTATAAGCTATGTATGTTTTAAAATATATACTTAATCTAAACAAATATTGATATTAAAATAAATGTATAATAACAAATTTGTTACAACATGTATAACACTTCCCACTTTTTGGTATGCTTTGGGAGAAGTTCTTAATTCCTTACAGGATTTTGTCCACAGTTACAAGTAGTATGTCCTTTGAAGTTACACATGAAATACCTATTTCTTGTGTCTTATTTTCTTCATTAGATGTAGTTAGTTGTTTAACTAATTCTTTCAGTTCTACTAGACTATCATCAGAGAGAGCTGATGATCCAATGAATTTGAGTTGGTGTCTTTATTTGTTTATCTGTGACTTTAATAAACTTAAGGTCCATTATCAACTGCAGAGCTTCCTTTAAAGATGCACACCTACTTTGCTTCAACCTAATCTTCATATCATCATCTGCTTGGTATCTAAAATTTGATCACATGCTAACTAATCCATCATTTCATATGAATTATATGAATGAGGTAATTGGGTAAGCCTTTCCAAATCTTTTACAAGTTTGGCTAAAGTATATTCCTTCCTCTGTACACTGTTCCAGAAGTTTGTTCTGGATACTTCTTTTTTGCTGTGTCATTCTGAACATGTTGAATATAGAGCTACCAATGCTTAATAGTAGTTATGGCTCTAGTTCTAGTTATGGTTCTGAGGGATTTTATTGCTCTAATGGCTCTCATGTATCTAAAGAATAAAGATGCCATACATGACTCTACCCAATAAAAGCTTAAATCAATTTGTAATCAAATGAAAAGTCACTATGATGTTAGTGCTTATGATACTGGATTTTGTCAAGGTGGCTTGATTTGGCTAAACAAGTCTCATTGTGTGAAAGGAGGAATCCAAGGTTTAAGAAGTGTTGGGAAGAGCTGTATATTTTATAGAAAAAAAAATCAGTGATGTGGTTTACAGGATTCAGAAGGGGAGGCTATCCAAATCATCCATCATGATGGTCTTCAAAAGTATATCAGGGAAAGAACAACTAGTTGGGTAACTCAATAGAAATCAACCTACTGATGAGCACAAGGTTCCTGTTGAGACTACTTCCAGAAGATCACCAAGGATAGAGCCACATTGGATTCACTTGATCATCTACATAAGGAGAACTCTCCCAATGACAGGAGAGCAAGGGGCCATCCTGCCTCTATAATGTGAGCCTCAGAAAAGAAAATCACTAAAATGACTTGGTGAATGGACTGTTTTGTGTAATGTTTTATTTTTGTATTAGGATTGTTGATGTTTCTTCACAATCTAGGAGTGGAAAGTATGGATAGTTATATTTAAATTTTTTAAATTTAGATTTTAAGTAGAGAGTGAGATTTAGATCTAATAAATTTGACTAAGATCTAAGTGGAACATTAGTTTTAATATGAGTAATGACTAGTAAGAAGAAGTGAATTATTTATTGAAAGTTCAGAAATATATTTGGTGTGTGAGTAGTAGTTGATCAAATAAAATTTATCAGTAAGTTAGTTTTGTTAATAATTCAAATTAATTTTCTGATAAATGTTGCTTGTGCATTAGGTCTACAGTAGTTGAAAATGAAAAGTTTCTTTCCAAATTTATATCTACAATTTACATTAAAGTAAGCATAGGCTGTAACAAATATTATTGAAGAAATAAGGTAATTCGTTGTTATGTAGACTGAACCATATTTTCACCAAAATATTTAAAAGAACCCAACCAATCATAGAACAGGTTACAATGGTGTTCTGACAATTTTCTTGTATATATATAAACTTACATGATTCAATTTAATAGTTATTTTAGTAGCATTTATATATTAACTATGTTAGATTGATCTATGTCTTTTAGATTATTTAAAATATAATATTTTACAAACCATTCTGTTATTGTGAGTAAATATTTGTAATTAATGTATGTGATACTTTTATTATCAGAAAGATTAGTTTTGAAGTTGCATACGTTGAAGTATTACCTCTACCGTCAGGACCAGGTGAAAAAGTAAGTACTCTAAAAGATAATCAGAAGTCTAAGGTAGTGTGTACTCACAACTTTGTAGTTTCTGTCATGCCAGACTGTATTTTTTAAAGGTTTTTCTGAACATAATTTGTAGACCAATATTTTGACGATGTAATTACATTATATAAATTATGAGATTTTAGAATCTGTAGATGTAAAATTAAACTTGCAGAGTGACATAAGACATATTTACAAAGGGATATAAGATGTGTTTAGAAAGTGACATAAAACATACATCTGTAGAAGTATTCTTATTATCAAAGGAATCTATACAATATTAAATGAATGGCCTTTAATATGATATCTGTTATGAAATTAATTGCTCCAGTTTTAATTATATTGGATATATATATAACCCTTATTATACTTTATATGTCAAGAACATCTTTTAACTTCATTATCTTTAGATCATACTGTTTATTTATCTTCATATTAAGTTTTAACTTATGAGTTTGTATTTTAAATAAAAAGATATATGTATGTAATATCTGTTTCTCAGTTCATATTTGTTTCTTTATAAATGTGGTCAGATTTATTAGCCTTTATGTGGGTAGTTTATCATAAATGTGTTTTCTGTTACACACTTTTCTTATAATGCCCAATGATTATGATATATCTTTCACAATTCTCCTACAACCTCAAAACGACTGATGTGGTGTGTGGGTAAACAAAATTATAAATTGTAGAAGAAAACAAACAAGATGAAACACTTGCAAAATTATAATAATTACCTTAGCAAATACTAAAACAATGTTTTAGGCAGTAACCCTTAGCTCTTAGAAGAGGTATGGTATAAGAAAAAGTAAAGACGTGTGGTTTAAGAACATAATCTTAAGCTAAAAAAAAGAACAAAGGTGTAAGAAGTAATACACAAACACAAAATAAAAGTATTTGTAAGTTTGACAGCGTATCAGTTGTATAGTGATGAAAAAGCTGATAGCAAGGACCTGTACTCATCATAATTTAGTTAATGTAGTGATGTGAAACAGGTAAACTCATCAGTGTTTTATTAAAAGAATAGTGAAGGAGGATTTTGACCATTTCTTCAAGCATTTCTATAAAGTATTTTTTGTAATATGTGGACTCAGAGACAGGTGATTCAACTCATGAGGTTCAGTTTAGATGGTCTAGTGTCAGTGTCCTAAAGGAGCTAATGGATGACTGGGATTTCATTAGGAATGGATTGCACTGCACGGGTGGAGTGCAGCCAGAGCAATGGAAATGCCATTTTAGCTCCTGAAGCTG
>NW_013668342.1:101860-116886 GCF_000517525.1 Limulus polyphemus | reverse complement strand
CTCAGTGTATATATATATATATATATATGTATATACTATTCATTTTTTATAATCAAAATTAAGTGCCTTTCATTACAAAACTTTCAGAGCCTTAGATAACATGGCATCTGGAGCTCTCTCAGACTGTCCACTACACACACACACTGTCATTTGCAACTCAAAAGCAGATGTCAGAGCATTGAAAGGGTGAAATATTTATCATACATTACATCATTAATAAGACCCACAATTATGGTGTTAAAACACTTAGTAAAATACAATTGTATGGTGTGTTTAAAATGTACAAATTTTTAAAAGGCTTATTATGTATAATGTACATTGAGGATGCTTTTTTTAGTTATTCGTGTTTGCAGGACAGGAGGTGTGCAAAGCATTATAAAAGTCAAAGTTCTTAATAGTGTTTGCAAACTGTTTTTGATATTACTGGTGTTGAAGGAGACTAGAGGTATTCACAACTCAGTTGTTGCTTTTGATGCTTAATTTAAAAGAAGTTGAGTTGCATGCTTACTCTTGGTAATATGTGCATATTAAATTTATTAGTAATGTAAATTGTCTCAAATAATTAGTGCTGCCTATATTTTATTTTAAATGGACTCACAGAAATGGAAATTAGGTTTTGATTATTAGGTCTGACAAATGATGAAAGGATTACAGCACATTAAAATTTAGTACTACAGCACTGTCTGTGTTGACTAAAGCTGGTGCACTCTGATCTTTGAAGCATTATTATCTTTGTTATAGCTATCCATTCGTCCTAGATAAACATACCAGTGATAGAGATATTAGTTTTGCCACAGGTACATGATGACATGAAGTGTGTACTTCCATATGTGAGTTATAAACTAACTGATCCTTAGTGGTAATACTTTAGGGTAAACAAGGAACTGCTTGCAGTTGTAGAATTTGTCAACCTTTACCACCACTACTTTTATGGTAGGGGGCTTGTGATTCAAGTGGATTATGTGCCACTGATTTTGTCATTGAGCTTTAAAACACTTGAAGATGTGTATGCACAACAGATAATTATGTTACAAGGGTACAGTTTCATTATACATCACTTCCCATGTAAGTAGAATGAAAATGTTATGAATTATTTCATTGGCCAATAAGATCATGACCATTTGTTGAGTACTAAATCCTGAACACTTTGCAGTAGTCAAAGCCATTGAAACAACAGTGACCACAAACCATACAAGAAGTGACAATATTGCATTGGCATGAACATAACTAGAGTGCTACTTGCTTTTTAGCAATATGATACATAAGCATCACAAAACTTTCAAGCATGGTTCTTATGTGTCTAACATCTGACACTTCTGTGGTCTCTTATTAGTGCAAGATGGTTCATTTTACCATTGTTAAGAATCAACAGGATGTGGTAGCCAGCTGATGCTGTGACTAGTTGTCCTCCGATCTTTAGGACAAGAGGTACTTTAGGCTTTACATAATGCAATGATTGGAAGGAATCAGAGAGTTTTACTCACATTTGCAAGAGTGTGAAAGTGATTTTTCTTACCACATTTCTGTGTGTGTTTTAAATGATGGTATAGATGTTGTACCACATGTACTGCCCAGAGGAAAAGTTAGCATGTTAAAGATATCTTCGACAGATAGTTGTAGTTTTCCTTTTGTGAAAATATGCCTAGATATAGTTGTTTTCTGCATGAAACCAAAAATGATAACTGGTATGTACTGTGATTACTTCTTGAAGTGATTCAGAGCATATCCATTGGTAAAGACATTATCACAGATGATGTGACTCAACAATGGACAAATATTTCAAGAATCTTGAAAAAAGCCAGTTTCAGTAAAACGTTGTTTTAAGAATTTACAAAGTATTAGGTACTGTTCACCATATCATCCTCAGTTTGATGGCTTGGATGAATGTGTGATGATGAGTGTCATGGGTATGCTTGTTAAGTATGTGAACCCTGACCAAACTGATTGGAATGATGACCACCTACCATATGTCATCATGTCATATTGTGCAACTGAAGAACAATCAAATGGCTATTTTCTAAATCTTTTTATTTTTGAATGAGAAGTAAACCTTTTAGTGGCTCTGAAGTGTGGCCCTCTACCTAGTGTAGATGTGTAACAGTATGCACAGGAATTTGTAGAATGGATACATTCTACAATACTTTGTGCACATGAATTTGCATGTCAGCAGTTGGGTAGTGGCCAGGATTGACCTGGGCTACATTATTTTCTTGAGCTGTAGGGGCAGCATTTACCTCTTACTGTTAGCTCTACTGGACTTAGTGAAAACTGATAGCCTAGCCTACCCTGCTCCACAACAAAGTATGAGAGTTCCCAGCTCTCAGGCATCTGCTGAACTATTGTTCAGATTTCACAACCTTGTCTACTTTGTTGCTTGGAAAATTATGGGCAGTTCACTTAACGCTGACACAATATACCACAAACAAAACATATGCTTCATGCCATTCATCTATTCAACATCCATGCAGAGGCATCAGTGGCATTTAAACTAGGAGGACTAGAATAGTCTGCTGTTTCAATGGAAACCAGCATGGTTGCATCAAACTGCTTGGATGTGTGAGTGGTTGTTAACTCTTACCATGGCTCAAATTTGGCATGATTGAAGTATTTAAATAGAATGTTCCATCTGAGGGGTGCCAAAGCACTTACTGTTGTAGGCTTTTCCTCTTCTGTGACTGACTCGAAGTTAGCACTTCAAATATGGTTCCTTTTAAAACTACCTTAGTAAGGGTGAAGATATCCCTCAAAACCATGTTGTGCTTCATTACCATACTTGTAAATCTTATGAGAAACCTTTCTATCTACAGAAGTCATCGCAAAGTACACTTGAATCAGTGGCACAATTTGAACATGACTATGTCCCAACCTCCTAGTTGCATCTTTTTCAAAAGCTTGATAGTCTAGGGCTATAGACCATCTTAAGCCCAAGATCAGTTGTTGAACTACTGGTTCCTGACACCATTTATTTCAAGTACTTAATTGCCTGAATCACTTCCAGAAAAGGTACATATCTTCTTTCATCACACTTTTGATTACTGGATGGATGAGGGAGGGTGGCAAAATCTGCTTGGCATCACTCATAGTGACTTGTCTCTGTAGTAGGTAGTCTCTCTTCTGCCAGCACGGATATTGCAATAATATAAGTAACTGAGGTTAAAAGGATTGGCACTGGAATATCCTTTGCTGACTACTGATGTTGTTGACTGAATGCTGTGAAGGACCAACAAAGGTCACAAGGTGACATTGCTGATTGGAAGAAAGTGAGTTTATTTGTTGATTACAGATTCACCTTCTTTGTTCAGTTCTACTTGCTTTTCATTATGACTAGATTCATCATGAAGAACAGAAAGCTGAAAAGCTAGCCACTGATCCAGTAGAGGAGATTGTTCCACTTGTCTACAAACACTGTTTTTCATTGTTGTGTCTAAATAAAAATTGTTTTCACTGTCTTATGAATGTGTTCAATCTGTTTATTTCTAACACAACTTAATATTTGGTGAAGTTATCAACTACAGATCACTTCACTTATTTCTTGAATAAATCTGCTGTTATTGTAGGTTTATCTATCAGGAAATCAGGTTTGCCTTTTGGTGAAGTTATCAACTACAGAACACTCCACTTATTTCTTGAATAAATCTGCTGTTATTGTAGGTTTATCTATCAGGAAATCAGGTTTGCCTGAAAATACCACAAGGACATCTCCTTTCTAGCTACTCGGTGGTATTTTCAGGTGAATCTGATCTCCTTAAAAAAAATAGTAAGTTCTGCTATATAATGAGAGAATTAGCATGACGTATCACATAGTGATACTGAATTTAACTCAAACTGATTGCTTGGTTCTGTTTCTGTGTCATCGAAAACAACAGAAGGGTGAAAACTTATGCCACAAAGAATGGTTAAATAGATGTTTTAATGTTCACAATGTTTTAGGCAGGGATGCCTGTGGGCCTAGCAGTTATTTTGATATAAAATTAATTAATTCAAAAGAATTAATTAATCATCAAGGGTCTTTGAAGATTAAGCAATCTTTCTTCACCCCACATGAGACTAAAGAATATAAGTACCTGAGAGTTAATTGGGCCTATTTGAGCCAAGTGGGCTGATTCAAACTAAATTTGTAGTTGAATAGATACATTCATATACAAATATGTATATAAACATATGAGGCAGGTAGGCATACGTGAAGGCAGAGTCGAGTTGAGGCAGGTTGAAGTAAAGGAGAAAATAATAAATTGAGAACTAATTGTTGTCAAATCTTCGAAACAAATGGGCCTGGCTTGTATCAATAGATCCTAATGCCTTAGGCAGGGATGCCCTTTCTCTAATGGTTTTAAACCTGGGTAGAACAAAATGGAATGTCAAGGTGGATCAGAAAAGCAAGTTCCACTTCTCAGAAATTCCCTACTTAATCACTGGAGAAATTGTGTTCTTTAATCAGTCAGTCATTTTTAAATAATATTAATGTACATTCATAAAATAAGATTAGAACATGGTTATAATGAAATATAACTTGATATTTCAGGGTATGGCAATGCAATTATACCAGTCATTTTTAAATAGACCAATCTCTTTGGAATCTCTAAGGTATGTTTTTGTTCTATACACTACTAAAAATTTCCCATTACTTCACAAGTAATGTTTGATTTATTTTATGTAACAAATGCATGACATTACAGTTGTTATAAGAATGTCAAATAACAGTAAATGTTCATTTTTCATTATGAACCAAATATTACTTAGTCATTAGATTATAACTCAGTTATGTTTGTGATTAAAAATTCCTGTACTACTTGTAAATACATGTTACCTTGACGTGTTTATGTTATGGTTATTACAACTAAATATTACTTCCTACAAGGTACCTTACTTCTTCTCGCATACATAGCTCTTCTCATTCAGTGCTGCCCTCTATTTCAAAAAGTATTTTGCATGCCACAAGCCTTTCATTTTCACACATCCCTCAATTGACATGGTTTAACTGATTCTCGCATGCAAACTATCATGCGACATGACATACTTCCACCAATAGAAGAGCCACACAGCCACGTGACTCTTGTGACTTCTTCTATGCTATTTTCCCTAACTCCCATGCCCAATTTTCTCGCCTTCATCTTAACCTCTCGTATATCCTACGATACTTGCCCACCTCCTCTCTAAGGCAAGCTACTTAGATCCTGAATGTTTTTCGGGGGATACATTTGCCCTAATTACATTCATGTTGGCATGTTTGTCAACTTTGGCTTTTTCTTTGCACATGTAGATCTTTTGGGGACAGATTGGTATTGTCCCAAGTTTGTTTGCCATCTACTTGGCCCCTTTTCTCCATAGGTCGGTATATGGAGATTTTCTGGGAACTTTGGAATCCAGAGTGGAATCAGAAAGACAGTAATTGGCTCTACCCTCGTCAGTTGATTGTTTTTCTCAACCATTCCATATTTCAATTTTACGTCCTAATCCTTCCCATCCTTTAGCTCTTCCTTCCTCCAGGGGATCTTTCTCTGAACGTTTTATTCGACACTGACTGTCACACTGCCAACAGTATTGGTGACTACCATGTGAGTTCCGGTGCAGTGGGGGCTTGTTTATCCGAGTTTGTTCCTCTATGGCGGGGAGTTCACCAAGGATCTCTGGGTTCTTCAAGTTTTATCCGAAGGACTTGTCATCAATTTCCTTTTTTAATAAATGTTATTCAAATCAGCATTCAAGTAGGAATGCCTGTCACATGACATCTGTCAACTAAAATTTTCATTGCTTTCATTATGGCATCTGTGGTAAATTGCAAACTAGATAGAAACTCATTTTGGATTTGTTAGTGGATGATTTTCTCTCTTTGCACAAATAAAAAAGTTTAAAATATCCTATTGAAAATGTTTTATTCAAGAGTTCTACCATCTGTCTATCCAAACGCTTATTCACTGTTAAAACTTCAGAAACTTAATTTTTCAAATTTATTCTCACTAAAATGATAAAGTCTCATTTAGCTTAATGATTACTAATTTTGGTTTGCATTGAATTGAAAAAAATTACTAAAATACTTGTAATATACAAGAGGATAAATTCATGGAAAATTTGTGATTTTTAACAACATTAACTTTCACAGAATTTTATAGTATAGATATTAATTTCTATGCACATTTTGTTCCAGAACCACTGGAGTAAAAGTCACTCTTATACTTAACAATAAAGAAGTTATTGTTTACCGACACTATCCAAAATATCAGGTAAATTTTTTACAATGAATAAACAATCATAGAATCAACGTCTACAACTGAAACTACTGTTTAACTTCAGTATTATGACTTGGCAAAAGATATTTTCAAGGATAAAATGATTTACAGTAGCTAAGCATGTCATGAAATATATAAAATGTATTTTATTAGGATTTAAATGTTAACATTTGTTGAATAATTGAAAATAAATGACTGATTGTGATAACAAACATATGATTAGTTTAAATTTTGCTCAAAACTGTTAAAGAGTATAAAAGCATTAGTGTTGAGTGTTCATTTCCAAGTACTTATTCATTTCTGCCATATATAGAATGTGGAGCTGTTCGGTTACATTGGTGGATATCTTGGAATTTGGCTTGGTATCTCACTGACAAACATACTGGATTTGATCACTGAATCCAGCAGTAAAGTGAAAAACTTGTTCCTATATCTAAAGGGGCAATCATCAAAGATATAAAACCAATTCAACAAGTTGTGGCTACTATTGATGTGAGAGAAAAATGATATAATTTGAAGACAAGATGTAATGGATACTATATCAGTTACTATATTAGTCTTTTCTAGAATATTAACTTGTACAATGCACGCAGAACTGTAGATTTGTTGTTACTTTGTGTAAAGAGAATATTTAAAATCATATATTGATCCAAATGCAGTATTATTATTGTAAAGTGCATCATATTTTAGCCTCCCGATTTGGTGTCAACTTGATGACAGTTAGATTGTCAAGATCCAGATTTATTATTTTGTACTTTCACTCCTACTTTTTGTGCCCTTATGCAAATCTTGTCATTTATAACTTTGCATATTAAGAAATTTTATGTGCTCAAATTTAGAATTTTTTTTTTCATTTACAAAAAAAACTTGTTCTCATTGAGTAAGGAATACAGTTTCAGTGATTAGTATATACATTCATACATATATATATATATATACACACAATGAAACTGTATTCCTCCTTTCTTTTGTTATTTGGTCAACTTCTAACATTGTAGTATTTACTGAAAATTAATAATATTTTATATAACTTCACATTATATTCTGTAAATGATTAAATCTATAGACACATTGCTGTAGTGATTCTTACTCGCATAGGAATTCCATAGGCCACTTTTTTTATATTTCTATGTAGGGAAATAATTTCTAATTGCATTGAACATACTTTCATAAATCTCTCACTCTGTTTTTACTTTTTTTTAAGGATGGGGAAGAAAAGTCATAAAAAGAGTTTTTTTTTATATATACACACACAGTTCTTCTGTAATATATACACATTCTGATACCTTGCCTGGTATTGAAATTAGGGTAGAGAACAGTTTGTATATGTTACTACCATTGTTCTTTTTGTACCCAGAACTAAGACATAATACAGTATTACCTTGTTAGTAGTGGAACTGAATTTATCTAATATAGTTAGTAACAGAGAAACATCAGAAATAAGATTATTATTTTGACTGATCAATAAGTGGGATTCAAGATGGCAGCACTCCATACTGACAAGCAAGTGGTCCATTTGAACAAAGTAACACTTTAGCTGATAGCAGATCCAACTTGCATCCCAAAGTATTGTGGGAAGAACCATGTTCTTTACTTCTTCACCACATACACAGTCTTTGTATATCTAGATAATGAACGACGTTTGGAACGGAACTTGTTTGATTAAATCCAGTTTTATTCAAATTTTACCTGTACAAACTGTCATCCTATGACACATTTCATGACATACCTCACCATAATGGTTTAAGACTAAAGCCAAACATTCATTTGGTACCTTGTAAGGTAACAGTCTTACATTTACCCATGTTACTTTATTCCTCACAGGAGTAAATAAATAAAAGTCCACTGTACTCCTGGTTGGTAAAAGAAATAGATTGGAAGGTGTAACACAGTTTGTTACCACTCGAAGGTTGAATAAATTTGACCAAATCTTTTTTCAATTTGTTTAAGAATAGTCACAGGAACCTTGAAAAAGACAAAGAAATTTCAAGTTAATATCTGTTTCACTGCAACACAAAAACGAAGTAAATCTATAAATAATGTAATAGACAAGCTGGCTATCTTTTATCAAGAAAAGATAAAAGAAAACAACTAAAAAACTGATGGGAAAAAAAAAAACATTGACCATACATATCTCAAATTTAGATAGAACTTTTGTTGCCCTGTACCATGTATCCTTTTCTTCAATTATTGATTCAATAAGTATACTCTACTTACTGTGGTTGAAAAAAAAAAGTAGTTTTTCGGCATCTCCCTGTCTGTTGTTCAGAATAATCTTTTATTTTGGTGGTTAAAATAACAATATGGTAATTATGGACACATTGTCTGTTTCTGTAATAACTGGAGGAGGTACAAAGTACATTCGAAAAATTTCGATGAGATAGACTTTACCATGGAAAATAACATTTTATGTAAAGTAATGAATAAGTGTAGTTTTATGATTGCCTTTATGTGGTGTGCTTAGGAAATAAAAATCATGTACTGGAGTCAGACCATTTTGAATGGACTATCTGATCTGTTGTTAAAAGGCATTGCCATATTGGATTTTGTTTTTCTCAAGTCAGCTAACTCCAAGTTAAAATTATCATTCTTACTTCTTTTGATGAAATATTATCTCAGTTACAATCAGTATATGTTAATATCCTATTAACTAACTTTCAATATTTTTTTAAACAGTTAAATGTATGATTTCTTTCTTGAAAAAAATTCTGTATGTATAATTTTTCCATAAATATACATATTGTACTAGTTATTGTTGGATTAATTTGTGAAATGAATTTTGCAGATTCACATGTAAGTTTACTCAACAAATAATTTCATTACTGAGTGGAAGTTTATAATGATCTATCTCTCTCTCCCTCTATATATATATGTACGTACTAGCTGGAGTACCTGTCCCCTAGATGGAAGTTATCTACATGCACGATTAATGAAGGGTTATCTTAGGACATGAAAAGTTGTTTCCCTTGTGTAATTGTAAAAAAACGTCCATAAAAACTGAAAAACACAAAATGTGAAACCACAAATTATTATCTCCCCATTGAACCTTCATGCCAAATTTGGTGAAAATCCATCCACAGGATGTGGGGTAGTGGTTAAAAAACGCCCCTAAAAACCACAAAATGCAAAACTGAAAATTTATATGTACCTCCCCATGGTCCCAGTGAACCTCCATACTAAATTTGGTGAAGGTCAATCTACATCCTGCAAAGTAGTTACATGAACATATAACAGACAGTACTATTATTTTTATATAGATATAGTAGTATAAAAAATGAATAACATAATTAGTAAAAATATTTATAATAAAACACAACGATTTTGCTATATCACTGTTAAGATATAATATTATGCATTGTGTGAAGCTAGTTTTTGTAATGTAAAATGTGACTTAATGACTTTTAAATAGTGTTATGTTTAAAAGATGTCTTTAAGACTAGAAAGTGTGATGTGCAACTATATATACATACATATATAACATTTTGGTGTGGAATATTTTCTGTGAATATATTAAAATGTTTGGAAGCATTATACTATTGTGTTTTTACTCAATATTCATACTCATGTTTAAGTTCATAGGTTTTAAAAACACCACAAAGAGGAATTCACTAATGAGCATTAAGTGTGTGAAAAATGCCATAAAGACCTACACAGTCCTCCTCTTGAGCCATTTTTTTCTTTACGTAAAAATAAAATCATACAATTGGATTTTGCTGTGAGTAAACATTCTAAGTTCATAATTATGCTTTAATTGAAAAAGATAGCCAGGACACATTATATATTTCCCATATTATAGCCTTTGTCCTGATGGCTTCATTTATTTTGATTTTCTTCAAATTATAAGTATGTTCTATTTCATCGTAGATTTGGTTAACCTTCCTTTTGTTGTAAGCATTTACTTAACTGTTTAAATTACATATAATAGTCAGACACAAGTCTGCACAATTAGGATTTGTATCTGATTTTCATCCTAGAATGTCAAAGCAAGGTCTAATATAAATTTCTTGCTTTCTTCTCTAAAACTGACCAAGTGAAGCAGTAAATCAAAATGTCATAAATGGAGCTGTTTTATTCATACAAGTGTGTCCACAGACTCGTCAGAATAGAAATCACACAGAAACAAAACTGTATATTTAAGGCAACTAATCATAAAACTGGAGTGAGGTTAAATATTAAAAAAAAATTCCAATGATAATGGGCTGGCCTCAACCACAACATTCAAATAACACTAATGTTAATCACAGAATCCCTTGTTACCATAAAATAATGTATAGGATCAAAGCCCAGATGACCAGAAGCTTTGGTCTTCTATTTCTCATCAATTTACAAATGGAAATACAACTTTGTTAAACTGATAAAAAAAAAAGTGTACCTCCACAAATAATATAATTTTGGTTAGTGACCACATCACTTCTCGCATGATTACACAACTCAATTCTTAAAAATTAATACACGGTCAACAAATTTCATTTATAAGATGTACATGCAGAAACATATTGCCAATTTGTTTACTAGAATGGTGGAAAATTTTTGATTTTACATGCATTTTGAAACAATGAGCAGGAATCCTTTGCTTAATTTTTTTTTTTTATAGTAAAGACATACATGTATATCAAGATAGAATTCCTCTTTTCAACCATATTTCTGACCTATGCAAGATTAATTTGTCACAAACAATGTTAATAATCTACAGAAAGTTAACAAGAACTTACAAAGCAAGTCTGAGGTAAAATGAGACAAGAAATGCAAACTAAAGATTACCAAACGTTGTTTTTACTTTATTCATTAATCTTTTTAAATTTGTAATCACATACAAATGCCATTTTTCAGGAATATACAATAAAATTTATTACATTCATTTGACTAAAAGAAAACATTTTAATCCTCATTCCAAATCAAAAAAATATAATGCTGTACTAATAAATAATTCTTTAAAAAAATACAGCAAATGCTTTTACAAACCATGCATAGTTTGTTGTCAAGTTGTTAAACATTTATACAAGAATTTATACAAAATTATAAGATGCCAAAAACTACGATAGCCTCATTTTTAACTTTTCTGGGAAGAATAAATTGACTAACATGTTAATATTTCTTCTTCATTCTGTACTTGCCACATACTCTTTTTTTTGTACTAAATACATATATGGTATCTTAATGCAACAGTAGAAAAACTTAAGTATTAAACCGTTTTTTTTTCCTAATATATTTGTATCTGCCTATCCAATACATTTTGTAACTAGTTTGTTAATAGGCTTTGGGAACATTTTCTACTCCATATTAACCGCCAGTTTAACAGCTACATTGTTTTTGATACTGTATCAATAAACAAAGCATTTGAACATTAAAAGCCTTTCTAATGAGAAACAAAACTTTATCTACATATTATATTGCTTGAATATTCAAATTAACTAATCTTCACTATTACTATGTTACATCTTACACAGAAGGTCAGTTACAATATACTGTAAACAGAAGAACATGTATTAACCAGGAGTCAATTCAAAATTTCTGATGATCCCTTTGTACCATGTCACCTGTTTTTACTTTTGTTAAAACAAGGATCAGTTTGAATTTCTTTTAAAATTTCTCCTAATAATTTATTATAATCTACACTCTCAGCAATAAAACAAAATATTTTCAATATTGTTACTAGTGCTATATAGTACCTGAGATTCAAAACAAAACTAAGTTGACATTCAAGAGAATCTTCATTAAAACACTTCCTGGAATGTGTGTACAAACCAATTTTTCATTACTTGGCAAGCTTTTCTAACACCTTGGTCATTTTAAACTGACAAATGACAACACAATTACAATAAAATGGATTATCTGAAACACAATGATCTTCTTTTGAATATACTTTCAATAAGAAGCAAACATTAAATTATATAAATATAAAAATCAGTGTATACATGAAATAAATGTTCAATAAACAACATTTAGAACAATTTATTTGTATATCTTTTTTTCAGGAACCTAACCAGTAGTTCAGTTGATATATCACAAAACAATGTAACAAAATTATAAATATTTAGATCCAAGTTGTTTACGTTTTTATGTAATTAATGGTCAAATACAGTACTTGTATTTTAACATAAAGTAAGTATTTTATGCTTAAAAATCATATAATAACTCCTAACGTTAACAGTTTACATAACTAATCCTTATCAAAGAATATCTCCTGAGCCCTCCCCTCACATGACTACCACATATGTCTAAATTACCTTTTAAATTTATCACTGTTGATGTCTGGCCTAAAATTGTAATCATCTTTGAATGTCACTCTTATAAATTATTTTCTGTACAATTCCATTTAGTTGACAATAGGGTGACCAGATGTCTCTGTCTTCCCAGGACAGTCACATTTCTTGATAGATCGTACCAATGTCCAAAGAAAAGTTCTTGGGACACGCAAATATCTCAGTTTTATCATAAAGACATCAAGCTGTCAGTCACTACGAATATAACAGGCCTACTTGACTTGCTCATTGTTGTAACACATACTCTCCTGCCACAAAACTGTCTCGAAAGATCCGTCTGTGTGTGGTGAGAAACCCAGCTCTAAATGTGGATTTAGTTATGGCAGTGTTCATTGTCAAAACATACTTTACACGGTCATGTACCGATTGCTATGACTATTTAATGAAATAAACAGAATTTCTAGAGGTAATTCATTCTTCACAAAAAATGTCTTAAAAAGTTTCTTAGTAATGCTAAAATCTAAAAGTAGTATGTTTGAAAATTTTATGGATTCTTAAATAAATATTAATATGAAGTAGCCTATTTCGAGATGTATTTGATAAAGTTAATAATTAATGATTCCTGGGCTGTATAATTTGACTATTTTTGCTCATTTTTTTGTGTCTATCATCAAAAACAGTAGCTGAAATTATTTAAATGTTAATATATTTGGAAATATTGTGGAACAGTTCAATACATTTAAATTAATCAAAAGTTTAATTATTTGAAATCTGTAATAACCATTTTGAAATTAGGGGCAAGGGCTGGAATGTCCCATTTTTTGGTTTGGAAATTGGTCGCCCTAGTTAAGAAACATTTAATTAGTTAAGCAACTTCAGAATTCGACAATTAATTTTGTTACTTACAAAAATTCTGTAGATATAAATAATTTTAATAATTTCTTGTTCTATTTAACTTAGGAGAACACTTATCATGAATAAGATCTCAGAAGCTTTACAGGTTCTGCCCTTCAAACCTTTGTCTACAAATTTCACTGAAACATTTTATTTTAGGATATACCCTATTAAACCTTCATATGACAATTTCTTTTGCTTAAACATACCCTTTCTTATCAATTCCTGTAAAGGCACAGCTTATAAGTTTGTAATGAATATTTTTAAATGACATTGTTATTAATTAGTCAGTGACAAAATGAATCAAATAAATAGTGAAAGTGTACCTAGATGCCGCACTAATCATATTAGGATTCAAGTACATAAAGTAACAGGTAAGAAGCTTTGACTTTTTTTTTTTTAACCATTGAAACAAACAGAGCTTAATAATACAGATAGTCATGGAATTATTCATTTGGCTCAACAGTCTCATCCATATAATACTGACTCCTACTTGTTCCATACAAGTCAAAACTGCTCTCAAACCTAAACATTTTATTGGGTGGTGAATTTGAACATTCTCGGCTTGGACTTGCTGGAGGACTTAGTGCTCTACGAAGTCGTCCACTACTCTCTCGCCATAAGTTGTTCTGAAAAATAAGAGCATAAAACCACATCATATATTGACAAGCAATTATAATAAGCCATCTTAACCCTATTGACATGGGTCAAAGGCCATGTCATCATGTTGGTTGACCTACATTCAAAGTTTTTGTTGAACTACTATTTTATGTCAATATGTTTGGTATCAAATTGTAGCATTAAACATTAGTTAATTTCTTAATTTAAATGTAAATATAAACATAAACCACCTAAATATCAATTTTTGTGTGTCATGTGGTATGTTGAATGCAGCATTGGTTCAAATTAGATGTTTGTGATGTCCAAATACAAAGTCTATAGTTTCTTAAGAATTAATAATTCAAATTTCCAATATTGACAAGTTAGAATATAAAATAAGAATCTCCTATCTTTTCTATTAGCTGAGATATTGCTACATTTACTGAATCAAACACAGTGGCCCCACCCACCCCTTTCTGTTTTTTAGAAATGCTAAAGTACACCTTCTGTCTATGACATGTGAATAACCAGTTGAAAGCTCAGAACGTCCCCCTAGTGACGCCTTTTTTAAATATTCGGGCAGCAAACTCTTTCTTGTCATGCTAGATTCGAAGTGGTAAGGTAAGATTTTGGAGAGCTCAATATTTCATATTTTTTTAGACAAATACAGCTTAGTTACTAATCTTGATAAATTATAGTGGAATGCTATGGTATTGATATAGTAAAATATGATTTTTGGTTATTTCAAAATGTATATATAAAATCTAAAAAAAAATTATTTCATTTGACATCCTCCACGTGCAAAATTTGATAAGGCTTAGCAACATACAGCAAGCAGCAAACGAGTACAAAGTTTGTAACTAGAAGAAATAATTGTTTACTATACTTCTTTATTTACAGTTCTATGTTTTAAGAATAAGTTTAAGAACATATTTGTAAATAGTAATAATGTATATGTATTATAACTGAAATGTGACTGTATTTTACAAAATACTAGTCCACAGCCTAGACAGGACACTTTGTAAAGGCCAGTTTTATATTCTTGGATATGGTAACATCAGTGCACGTGCACTGCATCATTGCAACTTCTGTAATGTTAGCC
>NW_013668342.1:83751-100837 GCF_000517525.1 Limulus polyphemus | reverse complement strand
AAAAAAAAATTTTTTTTTGAGTGGGGGGGGCAATGTATTTGCAGTCAATAACTATTCCTAAGATTTTGTATTTTTTCTGCAATGAAGAGGAGAGTTCAAGCCAAAATAAGAAGACAAATTACTTCCTACCAGTCTTCCATCTCGACCAAATAAATCAAGAAAAGATGAAATGAAATCACGAGATTTCTCTTCCCATTTCTGAATGAGTTCATTACGCTTTCCTTCTATGTTTTCTACCAGCATCTTGCCTTTATCACGTAAAGCATCCATCTTATTCTGGAACAAGAATTTCTTCTCCTATAAAAAAGAAATCAAAGTCAGATTGTGTGTTAAATTGGTAAATCCTGGTCTATTTAAAAAAATTTTACACATTGACACAAACGACTCGTTTAGACATAACTTTATTTAATAAAACTGCACATAAAATAAACAATAAAGTAATGATATTTATAATAGCGTACAGAGCATGAAACAGTTATGAGCGTTCAGTGTATGAAACAGTTTTAAGAGATGAAAGAAAGAAACTCACAAGAACGAGGAATAAAACTCTCAGTAAAGAAAAAAGTAGGTCAAAGATGTTTATAGCAGTCTATAAAACGAACCAAAGCTAAGTTATTACAAAGTAAAGTAAATGTAAAGTCGTAATGAAGGCAAACATAGCTGAATATGCAGAAATGTCTGAGTGTATGTTCACAAAGTGATAAACAAAGGATTTTGAATGAACTGTGCATGCGTATTTTAGACTAAAATATGTCGAGAAAGCTCAAAGAAACTGTATTTAGTGTAATATAAATTTTCTTTTTTATGAAATTACACATGGGTTAATTGCTTTTATGTGAAATACTTTGCAAATAAAAAACTAAAGTTGAAATCAAAGCCAGTCATCATGTGATAACAAGAACATTGTGCCATCATGCAACATACTCTTCATATTAAAAAGTTCGAATAAGCAAAAAATGGGTAAGATGATTCTGAATGGAAAAGCCAATATTCAATCCAGACTCCTCAGACAAAGGCCTTTCTAACAATATGAGATTTGTAGCGTTTCATCATGAAATGTGCAAGAAAAGTTCAGAACAAACAAATGCAAGGGTATTATTTATATAGATGATATAAACAAGAAAAAGAAAAATTATCATAACCATACAAAATCGGTTTTCTCTGTATAGAGTATTTTACTTGCATTAAAGCTTGGATCTTTAAAACATTTTAAGTTACATAACATTTGCCACATATAGCAGATGCAAGAATCACTTACTCTGTAGTGATTCTTGTTTGTAGTCACCAAAGGTCACAACAAAATACAACCTTTAATAATTATAGAATATTATTAAAAAAAATATTCTCACTTGTTTACTCTACTTCAAGAAAATAAATCAATTTACAGAACTTACGTTCAAGAAAGAGATATTCATTTCCTTAGCAGAATAACCTCGGGCAAGGTTTCTTCGCACATATAGATCATAATCTTTCACTATCCTAGAAACCAAATCAGATGTAGATACACCTTCCGTGCGTTCAGTGACGAGGAACATGCCTTTGGCTTTGATCTCTTTATAAACATCATCATGCCCCCCTATTGTGTAAGGCAAGTCATCATGGGCAACAAAATCAATCTGAATAAGACATCCCAAGACACTCAGCAGTTTATTGCAATTCAAACACAGTAATTTAAATGTCTAGTATTTTTGAAAAAAAAGATCATTTTATTCCTTGTTTCTTTCAACATTTGACAAATCAAATACTAACTGCTTAAAGAAATTTAAGTATTACTATATCATTAAAAATAAATATATTAAAACAATATATTTTTGAAATGTAATTAACCAAGTCAGAGCACTATTTTAATTAGGTATAAGGAGTTTTGAAATTTTAAAGCAATAGTTACTAAATAAAAAGTATAGATATCTAAATTTCTGTTCATAAGAAACAGTGCATCATTGAATTGGGGATTGGTACATAATTATGTTCACAGTAAAACCAAACAAGACAGTGCATTCTATCTTTACTGAAGTTATTATTAATCAATTATGGATCAGAGGTAGTAGTAGTTTTATCCTCTATCTAATAATTTCAGATCAGTGGCAATATTCACCAAAATGGTAAGAGTGAAAGATGTCAAGAAGGGAAGCACAATATTTAGTTAACCACCAGGACAACATCCACAAATTTTAAGGGTTTATTAAGTTAAATTTGGTTATAAACATTAATAGCTTTGGCTTTAGCTAAATAATATAACGTAGTCAGAGCTGTAGCAAAACATTTATCATCAAGAAAGTTTATATAAAAGTGAACAAAATACCTATGTAATAATATAGAGGTTGAAACTTGCACAACACTGGCACTCATTCTCCACAAAAAAAAAAAGGTTTAATATATGAATAAAGATGTGATGTTGAAGTCAGTGCAAGAAAAAAAAATCACTTTATAGTTATTTAAATAAAACAAAACGAAAGTAAAAATTTGAAATAAACTTTACTTAAGGATAAACCACAAAAGAAAAAAAACAACAATCGATTATGCCCAATTAGCAGCTATGGAAGTGCTAAGATGATAAAGGGGCTTTCACAGTAAGTCTTGGCTCTCTTGTATCTAAGATGAAACATTTTACTTTAATCTTAAAGTGTCAAAACTGGGTTCACAACACACATTCTATCTGTGGATGATCAACTAAAAATAAGTACCAAAATGCTGAAATATCAGTGCTTCATGAGATGGTCACAAGGTAGTCCTCTACAAACAAGGTGAAATATAATACAATGCAACTATCCCATGAATAAAATAAGAGATATTTTACCAGACAGTCTAAAGAAAGTAATAACTCTGGCTAAAATTAGCATTAACTCAATTATATTTTACTTGTTCTGAATCAGAAACTACAAAAATTAATATATATACACACACACACACTATCATAAACTATTTCTTTAATGTCGTAATTTGTATGTTTGTTACAAGGAGCTGAGAGTCATAATGATGACATTAAGATCAAAAGGTTAACAAGATTGACCTAGAACACCAAGAAAGTTGCACAAATTTGACATCAAGTTTATAGTAAATTCAATGGTAGATTATAAATACAAGACCATTGTGAAGTTATTCTTAGCTGATACAGTAAATCAGTCAATTTGTTTTTGTTTCAGCCATGAAGTGGTACAACTTTACTTTCTATGTCAGTTAGAATCATTTGAAAATGTGGCGTACAGTAAAGTGAAGTCAGTTTGTAAGAAACTTTAAATAAGGAAAAAACTTATTTGTTATCTTTTACATAGATTGGACTATGAATTATTTTCACCAGTTAATCTAAAATAACTTGCTAACAAAAAACTAATTTACAACAGTAGTGTCAGAAGTGGGTTTATTTGGGTGAAACTAAAATGGGATATGGGCATAACTTCAACTTTCATTCAAGATCACCACAAGAGAACACAGTGAAATGGAGAACATGCTAGACATGAAAAAAGAAACAGAATGAGACAGGAAGACAAGATAGAACGTGATAGAATATAAGAATAAAGAAACAGAAAACTGAAAGAAGAATAGGAAGAATGAGACAGAAAATTAGAAAAAAAGGATAAAAAATTAAAAGACCAGGAAAAGTGTGACAAAAAAATTAGAAGAATTTGACAAGAATTTAAGGAAGTCTTCACTGACCTCATTTGCATATCTTTGTTTGTTGAACAACTGAATTTTTTTTACTCGTCAGTTATATTTTGATAGTTGGGTATGTGATTATGAGATGTTTTTCCTATTAAATAATTTAGTGCCTCTAATGTAACCATTCAATTTCGAACATGACATTTTTAGAATCAAAATTAGTTAAATCTTTTGTTGATATTACTTATATAAACATAAACAAAATTAATCCACTGCAGTGAGACCTCTCTATACAATCTTTTATGTTGTTAGCAATAACTCATCAACCGGACATTATAAATTTAGTACTTCGAGGAAGAAGTTGAGGATAACCATACACTTAATTTTTATTATATCAGGGACTTTAAACATGGTTTAACCCTGGGAGTTCTAACTTGTATGTGTATTATTTGTTAAACATGTTTTTTTTAAAACTGTTTATGTACAAAATTGCTCACTAGGTCCCTAACTGTTGGTTCAATGCAAGATCACTTATTACACAAATATTTTAACAGAAATATCATCAATATTGCATTTAACAATTAGTACCAATAATTACTGCTGTTGTTTCTTATGTATTTTACAAAGAAAATGAAAATTTACACAAATCTTTTAACAGCCAAACACAAAATTACTCAATCAGATGCAATAAGTGGTAGTGAACAATATGTAAACAAGTTAACTTGAGAGTTATATGAAGTATAATGAAACTCCTCAAGTTTACACTGAGAATAAGAAAACATCTGACCAACTCTCAGTTATAAAAATCCTACTTGCATTTTTCAAGTATTTCAGCTGGATTTAGAAATTATGGGAATTTCAGTGAAAAGACAGCACAATAAATTCTTTAATTTACTTTTTTAATACCATTTTTAAAACTTATGTTTATTCAGGTTCTGAGTATCCACAGAGATAGTGTCGGTAAATGCAGGAACACCAGATTTCCACAGTTTATCCAGAATATTTGTAAGCACAGTGAACAAGTTTTGTAGGGTGGGAACATTCAATTATTTACAGGTTCATTTTTTCCACATATTCAGACAAAGCTATAGAAGGGTTAATTGCATTAGCTGTCCCTGGTTTTGAATTGATAGGCTAGAAGAAAGGGTATTAAATCAACAACATTCACTGCCAATTCTTAGGCTATTCTAATTGAGTTTTGTTTTGAATTTCGCGCAAAGCTACACGAGGGCTATCTGCGCTAGCTGTCCCTAATTTAGCAGTGTAAGACTAGAGGGAAGGCAGCTAGTCATCACCACCAACCCCTGGGCTACTCTTTTATCAAAAAATAGTGGGATTGGCCATCATTTTATAACACCAACACTGCTGAAAGAGTGAGCATGTTTTGTAGGGCATGGATTCGAACCTGCAACCCACAGAATGCGAGTCGAATTTCACCATCAGCCTTATAATACACTCATGGATCCAAAGAGTGGAACATTATTTTGCAACAAAAGGATACAAAACATGGACCCTTGGATTCATAATCTAGGTACACTAATTACTAGACCACACATAGCAGAATACACATTTGTTGGAAAACTTAACTTTCCACATTCCAATCATATCCTTTCTTGTACTTGTTTACATTGAAATTACAGATAGAGAGAATCTTGTCTCACGTTCATAGCCATTGTAACATCAGCTGTAAAAAATGTCTGTTGTTTTGGATTTCAAGGCCTAACTTCGCAATTTCAAATTGTATTAAATGTTTAAAATAAATGAGGTAATTACAAAATATCCATCACCTTAGATCAGTAGCATGTATACTTTTTTATGGCATGCCCTCCCTCTACTGAACATGCATTTTGATGAGCACTAAGTATAACTTATTTGTGGATGTACTGTACATGTCATCTTATATGTTAATTGTTGTTACTATATTACTTAATAGTAGTAAGGTAGTTTTTGAAACTTCTTTATTTTTAAATTTGTACTTTCCAGATATAAATTGTATATATATATTTGTATAATTGTATATATATATATTAAAAGTTATACTACGGAAACTAATGGTTACAATGTTAGTCATTACCTGACCCGTATGGAAAGAGTTAAGACTATATCAACTGTACTGATAATAACAAATTATAATAAGTATAGTTTCGACTATTTTCAGTTAACTTACCTTATGTTTTTGTAGAAAATCATTATCAATTACCCACGGACAATCTCTGACCACTTCGTCAACATAACGGCAGTGAGAAACAGCTTCATATCTCTCATCATCTGTCATGACAGTTTTCCCCTTGTTCTCATGTGTCATTGTATCGCTATTAACTGAAGTAAAATATGCAAAAACACATTCAAGTCACAAACCAATCATTAACCTGTGTCACATGTTTAAGATAATTAAAATAACAAAATGATATAAGTCAAAAACATGTAAAAATCACGTGACTGTTGACTTACATCATACACTGCAATTTAAGCCTACACAAGATGACTGCACAAAACATAAATAGGAAACTTGTACATTATTATTAATAGAAGTTATGTGTGTATAATTGAATAAGTGTCTAATGATATGATATGTCTCGTAACAGACACCTCCGTCTGAAGGGGAAAAAACAACGCTAACTTAATTCCACAAACTTTAGTCACTATGGGTAAAAACTGATGTTTCCAATTAGACAAGAAACATTAGACTTAAAACATTCTATACAGGATATCAAGTGAGTGGGTTGATGGAAAGACATCACGAGAGATGAACATCAGTTAATCAATTCAGAAATCCAGTAGCAGGTGAAAGTCCAATGTCCTAATGCACATCATGTCTAGTCTGTTTATTTCTTAGCTTGAACTCAGTTCGTAATTAAATTCAGACATACTTCACAATTTATCATGTCAATCCTCCCATTACAAAGTGGATCTACTTAACACTTTTTTTGGGGAAATCACTTTAACCTGAGAATACCACAGTGCGAATCAAAGTTTCAATTTAATAACAAATACTTGTATAAATAAGAAAATTTCACCTGCTAGAGCTGACAAGTACTTAACAATAGATATAAATTTCAAAATAATTTCCAGGTGACAGTATGGCAAGTTCTTGAACATATTTTAAACACATAATTTGTATGATCAGTAACTTTTGTAATTACCATATTAATTAAATTAACTTACCCCCTACAATAAGATAAGTGTTTGGGAAAGCACTTTTAGCCTGCATAAGCTGTCTTGCATGACCTTGATGAAAGAGATCGTAGATTCCATCAGCATAAACTCTAATTTTTCTTGGCACTGAAAAATACAATAATAAACATCTAAAGCATGCAGCTATAGAGAAAAAATATTGTGTTAAGTTCAGAAATAGTGTATTCACATAGTACACTTACCAACTCCACTTTTAGCCATTTCCATGGTAATTTTAATGGAATAGTTGCAGTTTCGTCTCTCCCTTATAGCCTCAGGCTCATTACTGAATGGAGCTGGTCGACAGCATCTCTAGACAAAGTAAAGATGCTTCTAAAGATCCACTCCAATCCATCTCAACAAACAGTTTATGGAGAAAGCAATGTTTATAAATCTTTGCAACAAGAGTTATTTACATGTTGAAATAAACATGAATTTTGACAATGAAAAGTTGATACGTGTATGTGTAAGTCCAACAATTTACACTTGAAATTTTTTAATTTGAAGAAACAGTTTTATAGTAATGAAACACTATATATAGTTTCACAAAATAAATGTGTATTTTCCCATCATTTTCCTTAGTTATACATAAAAAAACAATGTGTAAACTGCTATCACACACATAATATAATGAACCAAACTGTTCACCTTCTGTTTTATAGTAATGAAACACTATATATATAGTTTCACAAAATAAATGTGTATTTTTCCCATCATTTTCCTTAGTTATACATAAAAAACACAATGTGTAAACTGCTATCACACACATACATAGTATAATGAACCAAACTGTTCACCTTCTGTTACCCAAATATGTGAAATTAGTAAATTTTCATGACCACATGCAGTGTCAGAAATTACTCAATTTTTGTTTTACATAGATCTACGTTTTCCCCCATCATTGTTGGTAGATCCAAGCTTACCAAAAATGAGTTGAGCTCAGGTTGAGGTTCCAACACATCACACTTATTTGACACTACATTCAATTATAATAACCACAATACAGCAGTACAGTTTCTCTACAAATGTACAGATTTAGCATTTTCCACAAAAATGAATTACCGAAATAAATTAATTTTTCACCTAACAAAGAAAAAAAAAAAGAATATACTTCTTACTGTAATTCAGTATCCAATATCAGTGCTTCAGATAGCTAGCATATCCTTGTAAAATATGCATCATTCTTTGATAGATATTTGTCATTTTTCTATTTTATATCAGTTATGGATGTACTATCACTAATATACTACAACATGAATTGGTGTACCTACTGGTTGCAAACTGTGAAAATGGTTGTTTCTCCACACAGACACGTGCATCATGCTTAAAAAGAATGCAAACCACAACTAACAGTGTAATGATACATGCCACCATCGATAGATTACTATTATGAAAATCCCAATAGTAACGCATCAATGGAAAATTTTATAATTCTTCAAACTGCCAATACTACCCTTAACTATTTATGTTTTTGATAGTTTGTAAACTTGATTACTTTTGTATTACTTAAACCATTTCTCAGTAAGTTCCCTTTGTTTTAGACTGGTTTTACGGTCTCTTCTCACCTGTAAGCCTAAAATGAGCATATCACATCTGCCATTAGCAGTGTTGCTCATACAACTGGAGAATTAACCATTACTATAATTCTGAATTTACTATGTGTATATTTACAAAAAATGGCAGTCTTTTAGTAAATGTTAAAAATATGTTGTATACAAAAAAAATTAAAGTATCTACATGAAATGTGAATTTCATGAGTGATACTCATTTTCATTTTAAAGGTTTCAGTTGCGTAATCTCTAGAACCACTTAAATAAACATTGGATTTTTTTTTGGTAACATTGTATATTGTATCTGTATATTTCTTTATACAAACAACACATACCTGAACTTTCTATTTTTGATGAAGATCTAACAGATGGGCTATTACTTATTACTGAACCAAATAAACTCACCCAACTTTCAAATGACACTAGTAAAAAAACACTGAAACTGAAGTGATGCCCATGCTGAACAAAAATTATTTTGTACAAAATGAACAATCTAGGTTCAAAGGCATATTGGAAGGCACTTATAAAAACTCAAAACTGAGCATTTGTGTAAAATAATGGTGATCAATTTCCTAACATCCTAAAATTCTATCAAATAACTTTATGCTTTGTGTAACAAGCACTAATTGCAAAAGAGCATTTTCTGTACAAAACAGGCCCAAGACAAAATTTCAGATGTTCTTTGAAGGCTGAAAAGATAGAATGTTTAATGAGAATTGTAATGTTAGGCCCAGAAATTCCATTGTATGATCCCAGTTCTGCAATTAAAATGTGGGACAGTGCTGAGAACGGAAGAAAAGCAAGGCTTTCACAATCATTCAAATAGAGAATTAAGAAGATTAAAAATATATAAATGTGTTTTTCTAGTATTTTCTTGAGGCCAAATACACAACAAGATAATATAGATACATTTATAATATAAATGATTCATTCACTACATAAACCAGAATACAGATGTTTGTCCACGATACTATATTACTGACCGCCTACAGCAGATACAGAGGCAAAGTTTGATCAGTACTATATTAATCAAATCATGGCCAAAATTACATGGAACACTGCAACATTACTTAATTTTTTTCTTGATGGGTTAAGTTTAACTTTCCCTTCCATCACTCCTATCCTAACTATTAGATTGCTAATAATCATTCTGAACTTATACACCTTCTCTATTTCAAGATATTTTCATGTTATCGAGACTAACAAGTTCTTTAATACCCACATATGGAACATAAATATCACTAATTATCATATGCTGTTACAATAGGATGATATAAAAAAAACATGGGTCAGAAGGCCATTGAAGTTACCCTTCAACAACTAAGACATCAAAACCAAACTAAATATGGCCTTTACATCTACATACTCATCCACATAAAATAATTCAAACTGAAAACATCCATCACCTATATAGGCTTGTCCATTTTCAAGCAAATCATTTTATTTGTTAAAAAAAAACTGTCAATAATCAAGTCTATGTTTGAAATTTCAAAGCTTAAACCTATTAATTCTGTATTTTTGCATATAAGTTTGTATTCCCAGCTTTTACATTCCGTCACTCAAGCACAGCAGCTATTAAGACCGTCAAAACACTTGAACAACTAAATCAAGCCCTCTCTGAAATATAAAAACAAGACCAAAACTCTTCAAAGATCTTTAGTTTAACTTATGTAAACCCATTAATATTCTTACAGTTCTGCTTTGCAATCTTTCCAAGAGATTAGTCACTTACTTCTAACAAAGAGGCTAAAACTCGTTAATTAACCCTTTCACTGCACAATTAATTTTCAGGATGATTCCCAAATAGTGTCAATTATTCACCAAAAAATAAAAGTATGAATTTGACCCTTTGTATTACTTGTTCAGTATTGAAAGAATCTGAATTTTCTATTTCTGACAGTAATATTCCTTGAAAACCACATGGGATAGTGAAAAATAATAATTTAAACAAAAAATTGAGGAAAATTAAAAGAAAAGTGTTCTCCAGTAAATGGCATAAATATAGGCAAAACTAAGTCAATAAGAGGCCGAAATCTTTACAAATTATAAAACAAATTATTTAGATAAGAATATCCAAGATATAAAGAAGCTGTCTTTATATAGATTCTATGTGTGTTCCTGTAAAGTTGGCAATTTCATAGTGAGGCATATAAACGTCCAGGTTTCACGGCATAGAACACGGATGGCATCATCACGCATGCGGGTTTGGTGACTGTTTGAAGCAAGGGGGATATTACTGTACGTCACAGTAGAGGGAAGCTTTTTTTGGTAGCCGTAGAGTAAGTCCAAATTTTTGTGGGTATAAATGCTTATTTGGATATATCCAAACTACGCAGCAAAAGGGTTAATCTCATATGGGGCTACGATAATATTTTTACTCTTGAATTCAATATTCTTATGAAAAGAACCCAAAAATATATACTGTACATGTTTTCACACAAGAGCTTTACAGCTTTCTCAACAATCTCACCTGAATTTTCTTTTGCCAATATACCAGTACTCCTTTCCCTTAGGAAGTTCTTCCCAAATTATCTTGTACTTTTTGAACCTGAATAACAAAATTTGATGCCTTACACTACAAATTGTCTTTAATAAGCAATACAGATATAGTTTAAAAAAAATAGACTCAGTACTAAGTTAGAAGTTTAGTTCACTTTGGTTTCAACCTGGAATATACATGGAATAATAACCCAATAATACAGAAGTAAGGTCAGGTCAAATAAGTGAGCTAAACATGCACACGTATATGGAGACAAAAAAACATGGTAAAAACTTACTGGTAGAGAACTATAGGCAGAAACAAGAAGATGATTTAGAGAATCAGTTTGTGAGCTAGAGTCTTCATTAGCTTCTTCATGAGTTCGCTTCCTTTTTCCAAAACTAGCCATCACCAGCTTTTTAATGTAACACCTAAAAACTAAAATATGCCTTTGGCTTTAGAGTGTTTCTCAATAAATCCATAAAATGTCATATTTAAATAATAGATTTTCACTAAATTCCCTTGATTTTTTGGAAACAAATCCACTAGTTGACAGACTATTACAATGACATGGACAAGTTCTGTACTATTTCATTGCAAGATGTTAAAAAAATCTACCCTGTCCAGATATTGAATGAGGAACTACTGAATCACTTTAATATTATGAAACCAGTGATCTCCCAAATTAGCTGTTGTACCTAGTCAGATAGATCTCTGTCTGACTGTCATGAATATTTCAAGTCTGTGATTGAAGGTAAAGTTACAGCTTAACACCCTGTTATAATATGAAATCGATACTTGTAATATCCTTTACAGTTAATACATTAAAACTCGTACTAATGCTTTGATATACATGTACATAAAATTTTAAGTATAACTATCTTTATTACTACATGAATCTTTTCTACTCTCCATATAATCTTCTTACAAACAGTGAAACTACATTTGTTAAAAAAAAATCTTCTTTATTTTATAAAACTAATGTTATTCTAACACTGTGTTAAATATGTTGTTATACTCTATATAGTCCTAATAAAAACTGTTCAGGATGTTATGGGACTCTCACTCTAAACTACAAATCCCTATGGCTATTGCCTTTTTTGCTATAACTTCACCACTATTTATTAGTATGGACATCAATGATGATAACCAGGTTTATGTTTATTGTAATATTATTCTAATCTCAAACCTTTTTTTCTTTTTCTTCTTGGTTCTCTCGCACAGCTTAGACAATTTATGTTCTTTGATCCTTATTTTACAGGTTTTATTTTTTCTCTGTTGGGAGAGTAATCTGTATTTTTACATCCTAAAGAACCTTGTAAAAGATATTTTGAGTACTAGTACTAGATAGGGATCCTTAGCATTAGGTACCTATTGTGATCATACACTGGTGATATATTTCCTGAATATCCTTTCTTTATGAATGAGACATGTGATCTTTAATCTTTTCCTTTGTTATTTCTTTTCTATTGAATTTTTAGTATATTACCAAGATTACCCATTGTCTCTTAATGTTCTTGTAATGTCTTATATCCCTGTTGGATCATTTTATACTGCTGTTTGGTTAAAAGTCTGCTGTTTTAGCTTCTTGCATATTTTAGTAATAAAGCAATTTTTGTGATCATTACATCCAGCAAGGAAAGTCTACCTAATTTTTTGTTTTTTTAGGTATACTGGATGCAATTATAATGCAAATGAGTCATTTATGTATTTGAGTTATGTTTTTGGTGTAGGGCTTTTAAAACTGAATTTTACACCAACTCATCAAGCATTAAAATAGACCTTTGCAAGCACACTTTGTGGTAGATCAGTGGGCATATGCCCAAGGATTCTAAGGTTACTCCTATTTTCAAAGAGGTGAGAGGAGTTGGTCTGGAAATCATAGACCAATTTGTGTTATTTCTGTAGTTTTTCTAGAGAGTCTGATAAAAGAATTTTCTCAAAATGATCTACTGAAATATGATATAAAAGAAAATCAACATGGATTCACTAAAGGGAAATCTTTTCTTACTAACTTAATTTTGTTCAGGATGTTACTTATCATCTGAATGATGAAAAGGGTGTGAACTTATCTGGATGATGCAAAGGAATGGAAATGGTGTACTTAGATTTTCAAAAAGCTTTTGATAAGATACCATTAGTGGGGAGTTGAGGAAAGACTAGTAAGTTGTACTGTTAGGTGGTTGGATAAAAGAAAGCAAAAAGTTATGAAAGGAATGCAGTCAAACTGGACTCCTGTTACAATTTCAGTGCTTTTTTGGTGCTACTATAGTGTGCGGTCTACCGGGACTTTTACACTATAGCGTGCAGTCTACCGAGACTTTTACACTATAAACAAAGCATATAAAGATGTTGAATAATAGCAGTCTATCTGGAGTATTTACACTGCTAAATAATTTATATTAATGACACTGATATGAACAAACTTAGTAAATTTGTAAAGTTTGCAGGTGACATTATACATTTGTGTAATTCTAGCTGTACCGAGAATACAGAAGTATTCAGAATGACTTTGATCAATTCGTTAGTTACACAAGTATTTGGCAAATGACCCTTAGTTATTTTAAGTGCAATATAATGCACCATAATTTTGATCACATTTGATATACATAGGAATCCACTCAATGGCACAAATGATTAAAACAACTTTGGCACAGTGGTGAACAAGTCAATCAAACCATTAAATCAGTGTTCTGTTCTTAGTAACAATGCTAAAAGAATTTTAGGATTTGTTCATAGATACACTGATTATAACTCAAAAGAGGTAATAATCTCTCTACATAAATTACCAATTAGAATTCACTTGGAATACCGTATACGTATTATCTGGTCTCATTATCTAAGAGCAGATGTAGACTTATTGGAAAGAGTTCAGGAAGGCTATTAGGATGATTTCAAGGATGGAAGGGTTATATTATAGGGTCAAGATCTCTTAAATTATTTTATCTTGAGAAAAGAAGATGATCTTATTGAAGTTTGCAAGATTATCTTTGAAATAAATAGGCTAAAGACCTATGATTTTGTTGTGCTATATTCTGAGGACAATAGGATGACAAAGTTTAAGATTTGGAAGACAGGCTCTAGTAAAGAGGTTTTATTTCTCAAACAGAATGATTGATTTATGGAATGAGTTGCCATCACTGGCATTAGCATTAGTGAAGGCTGGCACTTAAAAAGAGTATAAAATGAGAAAACAATAATTTCCTGAAAAAATAAAGGGTAGGTTTACATTTTTGTCTCAAAGGTAACCATACATGTAGATACAGCCTTAAAAAAAAAGAACAAAATAGTCTCTTGTTGGTCTATTTCCATTTGTAAATGGACCAATACATTATACAGAAATCACATACAATACCTGTCAAGTTTATACTGGCCATATAAAGGATGTCTGGTGTAAATATATAACTACAAGACACTAGTTGCACCAATTATACTGTACTATCAGTGTACTCTTTTCATCAGGTACATAACAAGATGGTCAGGATGTTTATTTATTGATAGTGTAAATATATAACTACAAGACACTATTCGCACCAATTATACTGTACTATCAATGTACTCTTCTCACCAGGTACATAACAAGATGGTCAGGATGTTTATTTATTGATAGTGTAAATATATAACTACAAGACACTAGTTGCACCAATTATACTGTACTATCAATGTACTCTTCTCACCAGGTACATAACAAGATGGTCAGGATGTTTATTTATTGATAGTCCAAAAATAAGTCATCACTTATGTCTATATTTGAACAGTTGAAGACTAAGTAGAAGACCGATGAAACAACATGTACAAACACATTTTCTATTCTGAATATCAAAGCCATGTATTCAGGCTAGTGAGCATGGGAGGAAATTATGTCCATCTTTTAAATTTAAAAATAAAATAATTGAACCTTGGCTTAAGTGAAATTGTTTGGCTTCATTTAAATTTTTTTTAAATGCAACAATTTCATTTTAAAGCTTAATAAAATCAAGTCTTATACCTGATTAGATTAGACCTAACCTTTCAATAAAATATAAATATTATTAATAGTAATACAATAAAATCGACTGAATTAAATGTTCTTTATGCCAACAACCACTCCTAAAGTCTTATAAGTTATATTATAAGACTTTATAATTATAAATTATAATAGTTACATACATGTTACCCATATCTATTCCTAATCCTAGTTGTAATTAAAAAAGATTGAAGGTAGTTAACTTAAAATCACGTTTATCTATTTTTAATCTTTAAACCTTGGGTGTCCTGTAATGACCTATTTCAGCAAAGAAACCTTGTGAAGGCCTATTCATGGTAATAATTATGATAAATTTTAATAACTTCGACCTACGATATGGCAGTATTTAGTGTTAGTAATAGTATTACCTTACTAATAGTACTACTACTAACAATAATAATAGTGTGCAAGGACCTCGGCTATATGCGTAATGTAAAATTATTATTAGTTGTGCAGAGACGCATATCATCACGCTAAAACTTAATAGAAATTAGAAGTATTAATACAATTATTATTATTAACTTAATCCTGGTTATAAACTGAGTAATGCCGGATAGAACTTGCAGCTAAATCACTCATTGAGTCATTATTAAATTCACAGTCTTATCCCAAAATTAAAATACTATTTTAAAACTGAGAAATTTTTATCAATATTCATTATCGTAATGAAACTCACTATTTATTAGTTCTTATTAATACTATACTCGTCCGAAATATTAGCGATTAAAGTACCTACTAGTTATAACACTCAGCACAGGAAGACTAAATTAAATTTGGTTTATTTTCTATTTAAATAGTCTACGTCACCAACATACGCTTACGATCACAAACTTTACGTTTACTGGAATAACTTAAGGTGATGTAAACATCGTACCTTACGACACACAGTTATTCCGGTTTGAACTAACCTTTTTGAGGGGAATACTTATCTATTGGCTAAGGTCGACCACACGGTGGAGCCGATAAGTACAAATTGTATAAGAAATACTTTGTGCAGTGTAATAATAATACACGCATGATTAAAGAATCAATAAAACATACAGAAAACTCCCGACGAGTCTCGATGGGCTACGATTTTCATTCTTAAATGTTATTTTAGCGTTAGTTCTATTATTTACTTAATTCCAACATTACAGAATGACAAACGGAATTTCGTAATTTTTCTTTGGTTTTAAAGGTAAAGTATTTTGTAAGTGTGAAATATTTTATATACAACAAATTTCAAACGCAACTGAGTTTTTACCAATTGAATCACCAGAAGGCATTATTAAACTTGAAATGAAATGGCGTTGTTTTTACAAAATGTGCAGAAACAATTTTTCAAAAGGAATTGTGGCTGGAATGTTTAAGATGGGATAGTAATAATGTTGATATTGATATGTTGTGATAAATATAAGATCCAATATCAAACGCATTCATTCGTCACGAAACTATTTAAAACAAGCATCACAAAGCCCACATTTTTCTGTAAAACTCGGACATCCTGAGAGCTAAAGGAAAGCCTGGAGAATCCGGATAAAATCCGTATATTGACTTTAATATTGTCCTTTGTGCGTTAGAATTATGGTATTCTCGGATGAAATTATTTTCTCGCAAGAATTAAATAGATCCGTTTAATAACAGCAGAATTGAACAGGAAGTTTTAGAGTAATCTGAATTTGAAAGCTCGACTGAGTTTTAAAGTACATGACAAATAACTAAAACAATCTTTATTTGCGAAACAATAACAAAGGGTGCGTACTTACAGAGACAAATGGGCGGTTTCATCTACTTGATCAATAAATAAATTTGCAGGTTTTGTTCTCTCAAGGTAGATTTCAGTGGAACTAGACACATTGAAAAACAAGTAGAACGAAGCTAAGGGTGGAGATATCTATTTAGCAAGAAATCGCATATCTCTTTTCTTACGATAGCGTCACCACGTGGTTGGTCGTTCTCCCATTCATCGTCTGTAGTATATAGACATCACCCACTGAGTCAGAGAAGGATGTTGCAGTTGTTGGCCCTTTCAACACTGATACTACAACAGAGTCGATTTAACAATTAACTATCCAACAAAAGCTTCACCATTCTGGAGACCAGCTGTATTGCAGGTTTAAAGCACTGGTATGTTAGTTAAAACAAAACATTAAGGCATGTATAAAATTTCATTGTCCATGGTATCTCCTTACAACTACCACCAGTCAGCTAACTACCCTTTTAGCACGGGCTCGGTCTGTTGGACCAACCTCGTAACAATTTTGTGCTTGTTATAGTTTTAGTACTATAACTATTAAATTA